>NC_088360.1:108410511-108415511 GCF_034508935.2 Berghia stephanieae
TTCTTTCAAAAAGACTGGTAAGTCCTTTCAATTTGAGTTATGATGAATTATTCCTAATTGAATCAAAACCTCATGGATATTTTGAATCGAATTTACGATAAATCTCAGTTAACTTTGTTTTCTCTTCTTCCTCTAACTACTTTGGATTGTTCCAATTTTCGAACATGTTTTCTAGCAAACAATTTTTTGGGAACTATTTTGGAAATGTCCTGTAAAGGGACTTGAGTTTTAAATCTAACTGTCATTTGATGGAGCAGCTTCTTCTTCTCCAGTTGTGTGGGCAGGGGGGGGGGGGGATTATGCCCTGCTTCCACCGCGTCATAAGATATCGTCGCCTAGGTATTCCACCAAAGAATATAGATAATTCATCAGACAAGATGTCTGATGTTAACAGGAATCACCCATGTTGTCCATATGTGCAAATTGGGGGTTAATAATCTTGCCCAACAAAAAAAAAAAAAACGAAAACGCATGAAGCGGCGCTCACATCCGGGACCTTCCGGGTCACAATGCAAAGCCTTAACTAATCGTCCAGTTTGGGGAATGGGTCATAAAATAATTAGACGCATCAGGCCCCCATACCATCCTATGGAAACTAAATAACAAAACGACTTTTGGTCACCTCTGTAATAATTAGATGTAGGTCAGCTTTCAGTCAGAGATATCATTCATATATTCGATAGGGCATACGTATGATGTAAAGAACAGTGTGCAATGCTGTCAGTTTTGCAATTTTATTGGTATTATTCCCTACTCTGTCTATTTCTTATATCTATTTGCTCTTGTTTCTTAACCAAAACCTTGTCAGAATTATTCTTGGCTAATAATAATCTGCATTTGACTATTGAAAACGATGCATATAAATAAAAACAATAAATTGATATCCGCTATTATTCGTGTATTTCTGCATGCCCTGTGTCTAAATCTAGAAAACTGTTTCCTGTTGGTCTCTGTTGCGACATAGTGCTGTACTGGTACTTTTTCAGTATATCCGGTTCTGGGTCATATTCCTCAATTGAGGCCATTAGCCCAGATGGCGGAGTGGATAATGCTTTTACCTGGGAGATCCAGGTTCGATCACTGCTATTAGCATTTATTTTTTTCTTTGAGAAAAATAAATGACCCGTTTTGCTGAATTCGCGGCGACCGGATTATTTCCGTCTTTTCTTGAGATAGACCATTGAAGAAAAATTCCTTTTAAGAATGATAAATGGAATTATATATATTTCTATAAGATATTTGTAAATCAAAATCATTTCCCTCTCACCTCTCTGTCTATCGATTGAATCCATGTCATTTTTCGTGTCTCAAATTTCTTTGCTTCTGAGGTTCTAATTTATAGCGTGTTTGGATGCATGTGATGCCAGCTCCATTCTAACGATGTGTCCAGTCCACTATAATTCCTTCTTCGACACCTCTCGCGTTGCTTGAGTACACGACAATGCTTGAACTTCATTTGTCATAGTTTTTGTCACACTACAGATTTCACAGCGATTTTAAAGACTCATTATACATTTGATTTGACTATCTTGATCTTGATATATATGGACGTCGCAATGAAGGATTGCCCATATTTTTCAACTCTGTTTCTCAAGTCATCATCTGTTCCGTCCGATGTGCACGTGGGTCCCGCCAGATTTAATACAGAACTTCCAACCTAATTTTTTTGTCTTAGTATTGATTTTCCTTTAATGTGTATATCATATAAATGGCATTGTATAAATGTACATATTTATGCGATCATTAAGCATAATCCTTTATCTCATTCTCTTTCACAGCAACCAAAGTCATAGGTTGATCGTCGATAGAGTGACAATCTACAACTAATGATTATTCATTACTTTGCCATCAATACCATTGCTTAAAGCTAAAATAAACTGAATAATCTAAAACGCAAATATCCTAAGTAATCGTTGTTTTTTCTTCATCCAATTTTTATCCCGTGTCAATGAGAGTACAATGATATATTATTCATGGGAAACCTTGAAAAATATATAACCGGATACAAGTGACCGATTGGTTTCACCAGTTAATACATGTATCAAAAGATTTGGCAAGAATATTCGTCCTTCAAAGATCGATTGATTTAAATGACCCTCATCGTGGCCAGAACTTCAAAACTGGGAACTTGAGAGGTCTTCGTTAGTCTCAGGCTTGAGAGTCATTTAAATCTATCGATATTTGAAGAACGAGTTATATGGCCAGATTTTTCAATACATGTCTTTACAGAGAACACGTTTGAATATCCCTCATGGGTAAGAACTACGGCCAAGGCCAGTGCAAAACCAAGCAATTTCATTCCAAGACAAAGGCAGGGGTCGTCCTATGAAAAGGAAAACAGATGTATTATAGGATGATAAAAGACATAACAAGAGTAGCATCTGGCACCCTTAAACCGAGGATAATAATAACTTGTTGCCCCTTGAATAGGTCACAATACTTTCTATAGCAGAGTGCGTTTTGCTGCATCTAAGAGAGCTAGCTAACCACTTAATTCCATGCGACCGGTGGGGGTGGAGAATGGGTATTGTTTGGGGGGGGGGGGGGGGGGGGGGGGGGGTTCAGAAAGAAGACGACTATACCTGGGATGGAAACCAGTCTCTCACTTCTTATGGCAAATCATCTACCATTGAGTTACTTTGTATTGCTCACACTATTTTATAATATTATATAAAGAGAGATTTTCCTGGCCCTCACATAATGGTTCCATCAGGACGACCAATATTCTTAGCTCCTGCCTGTGTCAGATAATTTTACTCAAATATTTTGGGTGAAGATATTTTCCAGTATACAAATCCATTTTAATTAAAGAAAAATCTTCTTGTTTGTATTATATTTCATGTTTTAAAAATAAGAAAAAAGAGCTTTTATATAGCGCAATATCCACTAAAATTGCTCATAGCCTTTTACAGGGGGTCCTTGACCAACAGCAACACGACGTATGTAGAACGAGACATGGCGCCTGTTAGGCGATTATCGACTGTTTCTTTAGATGGATTTCGCATTCACAACATTCGAATAATTTGTATGTGGGTGAAAAACCTCTCTTAATATATAATATTATAAAATAGTGTGAGCAATACAAAGCGTGTAGGTAGCCCTGGTGACGGCAGCTGTCTTTTTATTCGCTCTGTATTTACATCGAATTTTTATATGGTATATTCATTTGCTTGATCTAATTTCTACATGTGGAGATTCATCAGTTCCTGGTGTTTGATGTGATATAAATTTTGAAAGTATGTATAAAATGAAATTTTAGATATTGTTGAAAACACTCTTGAATTTTACAAATTCTACATATTGTACTTCCACAATCGCCATATTTTAATTTTTCTACACACCTCAGTCAACCGTTGTCACTCCATTTCGACCATTTTTACATACAAGCACACCCCTGAGCACATCACATATATTTCTCAACAAATATTTACGAGTTCAAGACCCATTCATTTTCTATCGTCAAATGTGTTCACTTACCTTTTATATATTAAAACATGACCGGAGAACTCTTTTATTCTTAAATAAACAAACATTCCATGTCTTCCTGTCACCCCTAACCCTTTTTAGATTGAAAATCAACAATTTAATCTGACTCAAAACAGACAAAGCTTTCATCAATAATAAAATGAGAACATCGATAAGAAAATGAGGCAGGAAAGCTGGCAAAAGAAAAAGAAGAAAATCAATTTACAGCAACCGCCTAGAAACCCTATCACGACCATCTTCATCTACATCTGCAGCAGCAACAACACCAGCAACAACACTTGCGACCATCACATCTACTACATCACCGTCACCGTCATCACTTTCACCATCACCATAGTTGTCATCAGCAACAACAGGATCAGCATCTCCATCATGGCGTTGTAATATACATGGACATCGACTAATACGCCACAAACGCGGACCTCGCCCACCATACACACTTATAGTTATAGATACTCACTTACCATCACCTTTGTCAATAACTTCCGTCTCACTGCAGTCACCAAATATGAAGATCCGACTGAAAGCACTAATATTAAATGCGCAATCGGTGAGAAACAAGAGTTCATTGTTACATGATCTTATTACAGAGACAGAGTCGGATATTGTTTTTTTATTGAGTCGTGGATGCGCCCCAGTGGGGATGACGTCATTGTGGCAGACGTTGCACTACCGGGATATCAGTCGATGTCAATATCGAGATGTGCGCGTAATGGAGTGGCTATTTGTGTTGTTGTTTTAAAAAATCTAAAACCAAGATTTAGGGAAATTAGAACATACAAAACATTCGAATGTTGCGAATGCGAAATCCATCTGAAGGAACAGTCCATCAGATTTATTGGTATTTATAGACCTCCACCAAATAATAGGAATGGATTGAGGGTTTCGGGGTTCATACTCGAGTTCGAAGATCTGATTGAGAATAGTGAAACGAAAAGGACATAATTGTCCGAGATTTAAATATGCATTTTGACGGCACACGGGATTCGAAAGTTAAGGAAATAAAGTCGAAAATTAATCTTCACAACCACGTTCAACACATTAAATCTCCCACTCACAAGAAAGGTCACACTTTAGATTGGATTATCACCGACCAAACTACTTCGCTCTACAACATAAATGTAACAGACAAATGCATCTCCGACCATTCTGCCATCATTTTCGAGGTTACTGCAGAAAAATTGAAACCAGTAAGGAGAACCATCGTAAGAAGAGAAAGAATAAACGATGAAATTTTCAGCAAAGAGCTAAAAAATATAATTCCAAAAGTCATGGTCAACAAAGATAAGATGGGTTCTTACAACACTGAATTGAGAAATCTCCATAACAATCTTGCCCCCTTGAGGACGCGCATCGTCAGAAGTAGAAAATCTGCTCCTTGGATGAACAACGATATTAAAAAAGCAAAAGCTGAGCGCCGTCGCGTTGAAAGAAAATGGCGAAAATCACTCCTGACAGTTGACAAAGAAATCTATCAAAATCACAACAAAAACGTAAAACATAAGATCAGAGAA
>NC_088360.1:108430511-108433011 GCF_034508935.2 Berghia stephanieae
AAGATCACACGTGAATTGATATACGCAGATGATGCAAACCTAATAATATTTGAATGAGAGCTCCAAGCGAAAATATACTTGCCAATAATATCAACTACTCTAGAAGCATGGAATCTAAAAGTGAATCAATCCAAAACAGAATATACAAAAATCAATAGAAATTTAATGAATGGAAAAGTGCACGTAAACTAGGCAATTTGATTCAAGAATATGAAGACATCAGAAAACGAAAGCAGCTGGCCGCCAAAGCATTCAACTAATTCCAAAATTTATTGAACAGAAATAAGATAATCATTGAGAATAAACGAATACAGATTTAGGAGACACTGATCATTCCGATATTGACATATAATTTTGGAACCTGAGGCCTCACAAAAATGAACTTTAAAAAAAGTATCGATTAATAACACCGCAACCAATTGCGTCACGTAATCGGAATCTATTGGCCAGAGACAATTACAAATGCTGATCTCTGTGCAAGAACCAGGGTCCAACGCCAGAGTACAATAATAAAGGAACAGCGATGGAGGCTATTTGGTCTCAACTCACGTCGAGAAGATAACATCCCAACCCAAACTGCAATGACAGAAAATTTCCGTCATAGCAACAAGAGCACTTACATCAATAATAACTACCCTGAACCAGGATCTCTCTACATATCAGAAATTTCTAGATTCAGATGAGGTCGAATTAATCCCTGAACAACTAAGAAAACTACAGTGTCCTCCGTACTAAACTTGAACTTGAGCTTTTATATAGCGCGATATCCACTAAACATGCTCAAAGCGCTTTACAAGGGGTCCCTGGCCAACAGCAAC
The DNA here is from genome assembly GCF_034508935.2 of Berghia stephanieae. Classification (NCBI taxonomy): domain Eukaryota; kingdom Metazoa; phylum Mollusca; class Gastropoda; order Nudibranchia; family Aeolidiidae; genus Berghia; species Berghia stephanieae. Next base: position 108,431,330 of record NC_088360.1, read on the forward strand.
ACATAACATGTAGGACGAGAAATGACGCCTGTTAGGCGATATTACAATTTTTCTAACAGAGACAACGCTGTTAACGGCCAGGTACTTATTTTAACCTGAGTACGGAGAGAGAATGTGAGTAAAGAGCCGTTTCCAAGGACACAACTATGCGCCGAGCGAGGCTCGGACCCAGGACCTTCCGATCCGAAAGCGAGTGTCATATCACAAAATCACATAGCCGCACAAAGTCACTACAAGATTTTAACAGCCTCAAAACTCTAGCCCAGGAACGGGACCAATGGAAACAATTAATAATTGACATGGATGAAGAGAGCAGCTATACTCATCGGGTCTTTTAATCACGTTTTAATGGATGAGAAGAGATAGATACAATTGAATTTATCGTCCTTATCTCATGTTTTACTAGGTCAACCACGCTTTAAACACTAATTACATTTCCAAATGGCATGATAATATGATCTAGTCCTACATGTTAAATGTTGCTGTTGACCAGGGACCCCTTGGAAAGCGCTTTGAGCACATTTAGTGGATATTGCGCTATATAAAGCTCAATTTAAAATAAATTTTTTAAAATAATAATAATAATAATAATAATAATAATAATAATAATAATAATGATAATAATAATAATAATAATATAATAATAATAATAATAATAATAATATTCTTTAATGTCCAAATTAAAGGCAATTCATGTGAGGTACTAGGTAAACAATGCTCAGTTTGGTTCATGGTATGAACATCAACACATTTACAAATACAGACACAGCCATACACAAATATATACGCTTGCACATTGTTTCTACACATGTATACAAACGAAATGAGCGTACATACATACACACATTCATACACACATACATGCAGACATACATACAAATGTCTCGATTATTTCTATGTTATATGTTTGTGTTGAGAATATTGGCTATTCAGCTTAACTGCTGGCCAGGTAACTTCGCGATGGTTGTGTGTTGAACCCGCGGTCTCCAGTAGTCGGTGAGAGAGCTCTAGAAATGAATGACTTGAGTTTGATACGAACATTTTTGTGTTCGTGGATAGCTCATACGGTAGAGTCACGCTCTCACCGGCCAGGCGGAGTTGTCGTACCAATAAGATCGCAGGTTCAAACCCCATCACCGCCGCGAAAATATTTTTTAAATTCTCTATTGTCTTCTGGCACTTGTCTGCTCACTTCATCCCTTGTTGTTACCATACATACAAACCAGCATACCATCGTATATGCATGCCTACATACATACATACATACATACATACATACATACATACATACATACATACATACATTAAAATGACATATTAAACACCAAATGTCCATTAACTGGTCAGCTTAACAGCTTTATTGTACCATTTTCGACGTGTACCTTGTTGTAGGTCTGATCACCGAACACAATTATGTTGTAATGGGGAATATTTCACTTTGAGTCGAGAGTGTTTCCAATACAACAATAAACCAGTCATGGTCTAAATGAGTGCTTAAGACCTAACTCGACTACATGCATAAAATAAAGATGTGAAGAATAAGACTCCTATAATTTACTAGTTACTTTTTAAAATAAAAAACAAATGGTTATGGGAATATAGAAAGAAGAAATTTAATGAGATGAATGTTCTTATAAATAAATAAGGATCCCATAGTTAAAACTGATAAGATGGCAATATTA
>NC_088360.1:108438011-108443011 GCF_034508935.2 Berghia stephanieae
TAGTTGCCCGAATATTTTGGATACTTTTAAAACAATTTTCCCAAACAACTTTGCAAACCTTTAAATCTAGTAGCCCAAAAAATTGTGAATACTTTTAAAACTAGTTGCCCAAACATTTTTGGATACCTTTAAAACTATTTTCCCAAACAACTTTACATGCCAATAAAGCTCATAGCCCAAACAGCTGTGGATACCTTTAAATCTAGTAGCCCAAACAATTTTGGAGACCTTTAAAGTTGTAGGCCAAACAACTTTGGATACCTCTAAAGCTAGTGGCTCAAACAATTATGTTTACATATAAGCTAGTAGCCCAAACAGCTTTGGATACATTTAAAGATAATAGCCCATTCAAGCTGGTTCCCATGCTAAAATATCAGCCCGAATACATTAAGTTCTCTTAATAAATCAACAACTCAAACAACCTAGATAGCTTGTTGAACGAATCTTTAGAATCATAGTTAAGTGATCTTGGATATAACCAACAAAAAAACATTACTTACTTCCTGGTACTTCCGTAGACATGTATTTCGAATCGAACGCTAAGTCGACATCAGGACTCGTATAGGCCACATGATGTATGTAACAAGTCTTTGTGTCTTTTTCGTATGACACACTTCGGCACTGATCGTTCGAGATACAAAACAAGACACATCTTAACATACCATCCGCTTTAATTTCTTCTCTCTTTGTTCCAGGCCCTGTCAGGAGAACATTTAGCACATCAAAAATTTGTCCTTTTCTCGGCGTACACATCACATTCAAACTGATAAACAAAACAATTTTTATGTGTTCTACGAACAACATTTTTCATTTCAAAAGCAAAGAGTAAGCCGACGAAGTTAATGGTCTGAATTGAACCCTGTTGTCTGAAACAAGTAAATATCAAAATGAAACACTCCAACGCTATGAAGTTGTCTCGTTCCAAAAGTGAAGAACAAAGTAACGCAGTTGGTGGGGTTAATTATACCCAGTTGTCTGAAGCAATGAAATATTAATGAAGCTGATGTGTTTTTGACGGGACACCAGATCAAAACTGTGGAGTCACTCAACCCAGAAGGGTTCATTCATTTAAGTACCAAGTCTGTGCCAGACATCGGTGACCATGGTACGCCATTCATCTCCCTGATCAGATAACCTCAGAAAACTAATTTTACTCTTCTCTTTCTTTGTCACCCAGCTGTTCAAACTATTCAAATATGTTTTTCTTGGTCTACCTTTACTCTTTTTACCTTATTTTTCTTCTGTGAGAGCAAGATGTCCAATAAATTTATGTCGATTTAGGTACCCTAAAAAAAGCATTTGTCTTTTTCTTACGGGTGCGAACTAATAACCTTTTAGTTTCAGCTTGCTCTAATACTCTTGCTCTAATTAGCTAATAACAAAGGGGGTCAACTCTTTCCTAACGTAACCCGATGAGTAAGTCCATATCACAAACACTCTAGAGTCAGCGAACATACTATGAAATTATATAATTAGGACACTATACTTTACAACGAATTCGTCTTCGTGACGAAAATGTAATAGTTGTTTAGATGCAATGTTAAATCCATATTAACATTTTGCAATACTTCAGACATTTAAATATTTAATGGTACAACATCTCGTGTCTCATTTTCAAATTGTAACGCATCACATTAATAAATGACCTCGATGAAGAAAATTGATTATTGAAAATGCCAGATTTGTCTTTCTTTGTTTTTAGTAAACCTTATGTACAGTCTTGTGACATGACACTCGGCTTCGGATCGGAAGGTCATGGGTTCGTATCCCGCTCTGTGAGGCGCATAGTTGAGTCATTAGCTCTTTACTCACATTCTCTTACCAAGCTCAGGTGTAAAATGAGTAACTGTGTGATAGCAGCCATGTCTCTGTTGAACAAAAAGTATAATATCGCCTGATAGGCGTCATGTTTCGTCCTACATGATAAGTATTGATGAAGGCTAAGGACCCCTTATAAAGCACATTCATCAAGTTTAGTGGATATTTCGTACGATACATGTTTTTAAAATTCCAACTTTAAGCATTAGGTTTTGGCGAACAAAATTCCGATTTGAAATGAAAGATCCCGTTAAGACAACTTGATTAGAGTTAGAACATTTGGGAATGTTACAACTCATGGTTTATGACTGTCTCTGTACATTTGTTTGGCTTTATAGCTTTAGTTTTACTGATTATTTATATATCGTCACAGAATTTGTATTTCATTGAACACCCTTTACTGAGTCGATACAATATTTCTCTATTTTAAGAACGATAAAAAGTTTTTGTAACATCAGTACTAAAATCTTAACCACAAATATAAAAACAACTGATGGAATGATTGCTTCACGGTTGGGTGTTTGGTCTTTTAAAATTCAAATTCAAGCTGTATTGAACATGACGAATGATCAGATAATGACAATTGTGGGAAAAGAAACTCTGGCCACCAATTGTGTCCTTGGGTAAGTCGTGGTAGACCCAGACACTTTGCTACACATGTGAATGAATTATTGGCCATTGGCTTTGCGGATAATTCAAGAGTGCCAGTTACAAAACCTGTAAAAATCGGCTTGAGATATAAAAACTTAAATAAAAAATCCCTATATAGTGTGATCCAAAGGGTAGCAAGTAATTAATATCGTCAGTTTAACTCTCCATTTCCGTTGACCACTTTATACTAGTTCTTTGGGTTGCATTGTGAAATTATCATCATTATGTATCAACGTCAATAGATAGAACGAAGATGACGTCACTCAAGCCTTTGTTATTGTATTTTGCCATCCGCGTTTGTGAGTGATTCTCACTAAAGTGTATCAACCACACTATAAACGTTCAGTGTTACACACAGTTTTCTGTTTTGGTCCGTTATACTTCCGGATGGCAATGTTATGAGCTTCTTAGCCAAGCTCATACTATCTATAGATGTCAGAGTTCACGATTTGCCGACCAGAACTCATCAACATTTCACCTGTTTCTATAGGTAGAACGAAGATGACGTCACTAGGATCTTTGTTATTGGTTTTTGTCATCCACGTTTATGAGTACTTCTCACTAAACTGAATGAAACAGACTATAGATAGTATGCAGATGACGTCACTCAGGCCTTTGTTATTGTTTTTGCCATCCGCGTTTGTGAGTTGTTCTGACTAAACTGTATTTTCCAGACTATAAAAGTTCATGGTTACACAGAGTTTGTGTGTTGGTCCGTTATACTTCCGGATGGCAATGTTGTGAACTCCTTGGCCAAGCGCATTCTATCTATAAACTTACATGGTTACACATAGTTTTGTGTGTTGGCCCGTTATACTTCCGGATGGCAATACTGTGAGCGTCTTGGCCACTCGAATACTATCTATAGATAGTATGCAGATGACGTCACTCAGGTCTTTGTTATTGATTTTTGCCATCCGCGTTTATGAGTAGTTCTCACTAAACTGTATTAAACTACCTATAAACTTTCATGGTTGCACACTGTTTTGTGTGTTCGTCCGTTTTACTTCCTGATGGCAATGTTATGAGCTTCTTAGCCAAGCGCATACTATCTATAGATAGTACGAAGTAGACGTCACCCAGGTCTTTGTTTGTTTGTTTTTTTTTTTGTTTTTTTTTCAATCCACTTTTATGAGTAATTCTCACTGTACTTTATTAAGCGGACTATAAACATTCAAGGTTACACATAGTTTTGTTTTGTGTATTGGTCCTTTATACTTCCGGATAGTAATGTTGTGAGTTTCTTAGCCAAGCGCATACTATCTATAGATAGTTCGAAGATGACGTAACTTAGGTCTTTGTTATTGTTTTTTGCCATCCGCGTTTATGAGTAATGCTCACTGAACTATATTAACTCGACTATAAACGTTCATGGATACACACGGTTTTGTGTGTTGGTCCTTTATACTTGCGGATGGCAATGTTATGAGCTTCTTAGCCAAGCGCATACTATCTATAGATAGTATGCGCTTGGCTAAGAAGCTCACAACATTGCCATCCGGAAGTATAACGGACAAACACACAAAACGTTGTGTGACCTTGAACGTTTATAGTCTGGTTAATACAGTTAAGTGAGAATTACTCATAAGTGTGGATGGCAAAATACAATAACAAAGACACGTGTGACGTAATCTTCGTTCTATCTATAGCAGCATGGAGCAGCTTGGCCATAGTCTTCATTAACTAAAAGCCTGATACTAATCAAAAACATTCGTCATAAAAGAAGACAAAGATCACGGGAAAAAAGTTAATGGTGAGTTTTTGTAATCAATATCTCAGGCATTCTAACAACTAACTCACCTTTCACTTTCGTTTGGTGATCGTCGTCTTTTATGGTGACGTAATTTATTGTCAGTGTAAGAAGATCACGGCCTGGCTCAGAGGTACTGTCTTTTGGGTCACAAAAGAAAGGTATCACATTCAAATCCTCGCCCTAGCTCGCTTTGCGGTGCTGCACTGTGGCTAACGCCTGGGTTATTCCAGCCAATCTTTTGATTAAAGCCAACAGGCAAATTACCCCTAAGAGAAATTATATTTATTTTATTTATTTGGCATGTTCTATAGAATTCCACTGAAATAGTAATAGACCCCAACACGTGCCATAACACGCGCTCATAATTTTGTCAACCACACGGCACCAAAAATTCCAGTGACTATAGATAGTCCGTTCCGAGTCCCGTGCGGAATATCGCGAATTCCTCCAAAGTTACGAAATGCGATGCCGTGATTTTTTGAATGCTGGCTTATATTTTAAGCGACGTTACGAATTATGAATACCGATAATGATAATCCAGACAGTTTACTCACAATGCCGACTGTTGATAGAGCATCAGGTTTATAATTTGGTTAGATCTCTCTTTTTCTAACTAAAAACGATTCCTTTCATTAGACGGTTCATATCTGAGGATGTGACCAAACACCTGGTTGTGTCCCTCGTATATTGAAATTGGATTATTGTAATGCTCTGTTGTTCGGCGTTTCGCAATTTTATCTGAGATGTCTTCATTGTCTAATACAGCGCTGCCAGAGTA
>NC_088360.1:108448011-108488011 GCF_034508935.2 Berghia stephanieae
CACCAAAACCTAATGATGGTAGTGAGGATGATGTTGTGTTGGTGGTTGTGGTAGTAGTAGTAGTAGTAGTAGTAGTAGTAGTAGTAGTAGTAGTAGTAGTAGTAGCAGAAGTACTACTACTACTACTACTACTACTAGTAGTAGTAGTAGTAGTAGTAGTAGTAGTAGTAGGTAGTAGTAGTAATAGTAGTAGTAGTAGTAGTAGTAGTAGTAGTAGTAGTAGTAGTAGTAGTAGTAGTAGTAGTAGTAGTGATGATGATGATGTCATAATGGCTGTTGTAGTAGTAGTAGTGGTAGTGATGATGATGTGGTGGTGGTGGTTGTAGTAGTAGTGGTAGTGATGATGATGTGGTGGTGGTGGTTGTAGTAGTAGTGGTCGTGATGAAGATGCGGTGGTGGTGGTTGTAGTATTAGTGATGATGTGGTGTGGGTGGTTGTAGTAGTAGTGATGATGTAGTGGTAGTGGTTGTAGTAGTAATGACGATGCAGTGGTGGTGGTTGTAATAGTAGTGGTAGTGATGATGATGTGGTGGTGGTGGTTGTAGTAGTAGTGGTCGTGATGAAGATGCGATGGTGGTGGTTGTAGTGTGTGTGTGTGTGTGTGTGTGTTTGAGAGAGAGAGAGAGAGAGAGAGAGAGAGAGAGAGAGAGAGAGAGAGAGAGAGAGAGAGAGAGAGATAGTGCTAGAAGTGCATCAAGTGATAAGTAGAGCAACACGAACTTTAAAAACCTACGAGGGTAAAGTTTGAGGTCAAAGTATTTGTTATTAGCATTATTGGCAAGTGCAGCCTTGGAAATGGTTGTTCTCACTCATCTAGCCCTAAAAATGTGTTTCCATGTTTGCTGTTCTCTTAAAAGTATTCACTGTGTTGTTTACGACTAAGGGAGAGAATCTGTGATAGCCGCATTCACCTTATAGATGTTAATTATTTCCATGCGTTGTTGTGTTCCACTATTCGAATGATCAATGGCTGTGTCATACAAATTTTAGTAGCCCTCATAGCATTGCCATTATAATTAATTCTTGCACTCCTGCTTTTTGCAATCGTGGACATGTTCTCAATTGGTCCACAAGCTTGCGAGTGCGCGATGAAAATAATGTTCGGATATTTAAAATTCAAGAGTAAAATAAATCTTTTATTCCATTTCTCAATCAATTCTGATTTTGTTATGTCATTTCTGACTCGAGACAATTTTAAAAGGATATTCAAATGATATAAGTCGTTGTCTGGCACATTTAAAACGAATTTAATACGTGGTAATCTGAGGCCATAATGTGACCTTTACAAACTCGATATCATTGTGCGTTCCTATTTATGGGACGGGGTACAATAATATTATAGAATTATTAAATATTAAAGTACGACCACTTTCGAAATATTCTTTTAGGGAACTCTCTCTCTCTCTCTGTGTGTGTGTGTGTGTGTGTGTGTGTGTGTGTGTGTGTCTTCAAAGGATATCATTGCGCGTTCCTATTATTTATGGGGAGGGGCAGAATAATATAATAGAATTATAACATATTAAAGACAATCATTTTCGAAATATTATTTTAGGGAATTATTTCTCTCTCTCGGTGTGTGTGTGTGTGTGTATCTCTGTCTCTCTGTCTCATTCACACACACACAATCACACACATATACACGCAACACTCTCTCCATTGCATTCCCCCCCCCCCCCCCCGACCCTTTCTCTCTCTCTGTCTGTCTGTGTGTTTCTCTCTCTCTCTTTCACACACACACACATACGCATAAACATACACGCACACATATACACGCATAAGTATCAATCCACTGTTTAGGTGACCACTGTGAAATGCATCAATTGGAGGACCAAGCATATGTCTTGTTAAAATTGATTAAACTGTTCAATCTTTGTTCAAATGAGTATAGTTTAATGCCCTACAATGATTTATGAACATAATGCTGATGCTTGATGATCACAATGGTATATAGAAAATTACTCGGTCCCCCTACTGTTTTACTAAGTGTTTCTGTTGCTTTAAGGAGACATTTGGTAAAAACATGTTTTTAGGGAAACCACATTAAAAAACCCTTTTAGGGAGCCCGGTAAATGTTTATACATGTGTATACCTAAGAGTGCCTTTTCAAGTGAGCTACCACCAAATTTACTAAAACAAAGTAAGTCCTTAAGAGCTTCATGGCCATAGTGTCGAAACTTATCCCAGTGTGCGTAGAGTGAAGTGGCCGAGCAATGCATTCACTAACTCATCCCTCTGAAGGGGGCGCTCAGGGAAATAACCTGGGCTCAAACACGGTAAAAAATATTCCAGTTGCTCCGTGCGCCATTGTTTTTGCAGTCCCCGACCACTTTAGAAGCCTGACGACCCAGGTTAAGAACAGAGAGAGAAGGGACCAGGCAGATGAGTTGATTTGTTGTTGTTGTATACCACTGAATGGACTTGGGTTTGTTTTGTTTTTATGGGTTTTACGGCGCTTGCAACACATTAAGGTCATATCAGCGCCAGTAAAAAGGAAGAAAATGGGATAGTAAAAAGTTCTGGAACTACAATTAGAGCACCCAAGAAAAAGTAAGGCAAAGGGGATTGTTTCAAATAGGAAACAGTAGATTCCAAGAGCACACTATCAAAGTACTTAGTTTGAGATCACATAGAAGTCTCATTCAGACACAAGCACAGGTCCCAACAAAGAGGGATACACTCAAATGTTTACAAAGCATATATAACATGTAAACAAAACAATAAAGTGCATAACAGAGAGATGATTTACAAGGAAAAAAATATCATCTCCCAAAACTATACAGTTGACCGTCTCCCTCCCAGCCAGGGCCTGGACAAAACCAAGTAATCCCATTCCAAGACAAAGACAGAAAACAAGTTGGAAAACAGACACAGGGGGATAGAAGTAGAAGACGCAACGAGTACGTCCCTGCCCACTATGGGAGGTCGGGAACCCCACCCAGTGAATGGAGTTGGATGGATAGGACAGCAGATCTGATGGACACAATGAACGGCTTCAATCAACATCTCATTCACTTTACACAATGCTTGCTTTGGTTTCGTGGTCTTGGGGTAGACAGTTCGTCTGACGCCTGAGTTGCCATGGTTCGAATCCCTATTTGTGGCGATGTAGAGTCATTGTGAAAGTCTCATTTACAGTCTCACTTGTGTTAATTGGAGTAAGTTACTGAATTGTAACAACGTTGTTCGTGTCCAAATAAATGTACTACCAGCTGCACGTCGAGCTCATTGTGGGTTTTGTGATACATCAAAGCTCGTGTAAAATTACATTTACATTTGACCGAAAAATGATACACAACGATACAAGTTTACAAATCATATTGCAGGTTTATTTCAGTTCCAAAAGCCATCACAAACATTCATCCACTGTATCACATATAAGTCTTTAGTCACCAAATAAAAGCAAAAGAAACTTTGATGAAGTTTGTTATGTGTACAGTGCAACATAAAAAGGATAGAAACAGTTTTACTGATAAAACCCTCAAATGATAACAAACCAATATGTTGTTGCTGGTCAGTTGCTTAATTGTATTTGTTAAAAAGCATAAACTGTGAAGCAAAAGTGTTGAAAATCGTTTAAATAAAGTTTAATGCAAAAAAATAATTCTTAAGCACTTTATGCAGTTCTAAGCTGTCGTTGCAGCATTTTCTTTTTTCATTATTAATTATTATTATTCTGATTGAGGGGATAAAGAAAGAAAGAAATTAAATGCACAGGGGTGTCATTTCTTGACAGTCACCTCTAAAGATTGCAACTCTTAAAATTATCATAAAAAGAATAGAAGTTTTACTTTAGTTATCTAGAAAATGCTGAACGTAAAGCTACATTGGCCAATTAAGTTAGGGTTAGTTGAAAGACTTTTTATTCTGCCATATCTGATTGTCTTTCAGATAGTTCTACAAAGCATTTGTCTCTCAAACTGAGCAAATTAATGTTCATATAATATAAAAATGAATATTGCAATGATGAACAGATTGTACTAAATAAAGATAAAACTTTTTTTTAAACCCCCAAAATATGTCAATAACACCATACAGTACAAAGAATGTAATACAAATCAAATTCATGATTGTCATTACTGTCATGGTCTCAAATGAGTAAAGAGCTACTCGACTATGCATAAAGATATGTAGAATGAGGCCCCAGAATTTACTAGTTACTATAAATGAAAAACAATTAACGATTTGTTTAAAATGAAATAAAAAGAAAGATGAAATTTAATTAAAAGAGATAAATAGTGATTGTGGTAGTTACAAATAGAAACGTGCATATATTACGTAACTTATGATGATATGCCAGGTTCGTAAGGTTACGTTTCCAGGCAGTTGACAGGCTTGGATAATATATTCCTCCGATAACGGGCTCAGGCTCATAAAGTTCCACTTCCAGGCAATTGAGAAGGGGTTATTCAGATATTTCTTCGATAGCTGGCTTAGGTTTGATCCTTGAAGATTATACAGTCAAAGGTAAAAGCTCCGGCGTCTTGATGGTGGAGATAAAATATCCACAAAGTCCCAAAAGATAAAAATCTTCCAGTATATATAAGGAATGGAGCGACTGTCCGTCCGGCATAGATTGTAGAGAGAAGTGAGTGTAGAATGTTAGACCAATCAGCTTTTATAATAAGTGGCTACGTGACAGAATGTAGAACGAAACGTTCTAATTAGAAATTAATTCGAGGGAAGGCTATAAAAGGAAAGACGATCTAATATTAGAAGGTAAAGTTTATCTAAGCCTACAGAAATATAACTGGAGTGAGATGAATTCAGTTCTTAATAAAATAAAATTTAATAAGATAATTGTGAACAACCTTTACTGTGACACCCCCACCCACGTTTAAAATATACTCTTTAACCATTATGGGAAAGATAGATTTTACAAACGGAAGTAAATTTACTATCATGATACTCTAGCATTAATCCATTGTTATGATTTTTGCTACATTTAAATTATTTATTAACTCCACATGGAAATGTTTATACTAACGTAGGTCTATGAATGGGTGACAATAACAATGATAGATTATGATTACAAATCATTGTGATGAACAACATGATGGCAATGTGATTACAAATCATTGTGATAAACAATAGTGATGGCAATGAAGCATGATTTAAGTCGATGATATGAAGGTAATTTACTGAATGGAATGAATGAAAATGTAAATAGAATATTGGCATTTCTATTATTAATCATTAATGAATGAAAATTCATAACAATAATAGATAAAGAGAAGATTTCCCAAATCATGAATGGGTATGGTATATATATCCAAACAATACTCAATGCTACATTAAGTTGGGTCATCATGTTTTCAAACAAAATTATCGAAATTGTGCGTTCTGAGTTGGCATAATTTGCGAGGTAACTAACAGTATGCATGAGAGGTTAAGTTATACCCTTCTCACGTGTTTACACCAATCAAGAAAGTAGGTCGGCGTGAATATTTTCACAGCCTGGTATGTGAGAGATACTGAAAGTGTAATTTTGCAAAAACAAACTCCATCTTAGTACTCTACTGTTATTCATTTTGTTATTTCTTATGTACGTGAGTGGTTTATGGTCCGTTTCGACCACAAACTCTTTTAGCAGTAGATATCTGCTGAATGTCTTTAAAGCAAAGACGATGGCCAGTCCTTCACGTTCTATTCCAGAGTACCGTGATTCTCTGTCCAATAATTTTCTGCTTGCATAGAAGCAAGGCATTAGAGTTCCCTCATGCTCCTATAATAGTACGCCTACGATGCCCTTATCAGACGCGTCAGTTCTTACAACAAATTCTTTTGACATGTCGGGTAATTTAAGAATTGGTTCTGAACAGAATAATGCCTTTAATTGATTAAAGCTATTCTGACACGCTTCTGTCCAAACAATTTTGTTCGGTGACCCTTTCTTTGTCAGATTTTTTAGTGGTGTCGCGATGTGCGCGAAGTTGTAAATGTATTTCCTGTAAAAATTTAGGAGCCCAAGTACTTTGCGTACTTCTTTTTTTGTCTTAGGTGGTTGTGATTGTGCGATTTTTGTTTGTTTTTCTGTCTCGGGTGTCTGTGTCCCATGACCAACGGTATGATTAATCCTGCAATTGAAGATTCGATATTAGTAAACATAGGTTGCGACACTGTGTCTCTATCAAAATATTTTTTTAGCATATTTGCATGGAATGTCTTTGTTGTGTTGTTAATTTTAATCTCGTAATTAATTACTTGATTTATGGTCCTTTCCATGTAGCTAAAAGTTTACTCTAGTCATCGGGTAAGAGTATTAGTACTTTGTCACCAATCTCAAATTTTCTTGATTTGCTTTTGCGATCAGAGTATTCCTTGTATTTCTCCGCTTTCTTACTGACGGATTCCTGTGCTAGCTTACACGTGTCCTCTATTCTGTCTTTCGGGTTTCTTACATATTCGTAAGCAAACATAATTTCATTACTGTCCTCCTCATTCCCTTTACAAATATTGGCTACTACGTTGATCGGGCCGCGAGATGATCGTCCATACATCAACTCAAATGGGGAGTAGCCTGTCGATTTTTTGGGGTATTTCTCTATATGCAAATAGGATTGCTGGTAAGTATCTATCCCAATTATCTGGTTTTTCTGCTGACACTTTTCTTAACATATTCTTCAGAGTGCCATTGAATCTTTCACAAAGACCATTTGCTTGGGGGTGGTAGGGAGTTGTGAATGAGTGTTGGATTCCCATGAGTTTCATGGTTTCATGCATCATATGTGATGTAAATTGGGGTCCATTGTCCGACAGTATCTCATTTGGTATGCCTATTCTAGTAAAAATTGCCATCAATGCTTCAGCTATGTGATCCGATGTAGTTGATTTCAGTGCTATCGCTTCTGACCACCTGGTTGCGTAATCGACTAGTGTTAGTATGTGCGTATGGTTTCTATCTGATTTTGTTAAAGGGCCTATAATGTCAATTGCAACTTTTTGAAAAACTTTTTCAATAACTGGGGTTGTCTCTAATGGCAATCTCTGTATTCTGCCTTTTGCAATTTCTTCTTTGGCATGTGTCACACTATTTCACATATTCTCGGACGTCTTTAGTAATTCCAGGCCATGTGAAATTCTCGGATATTCTCTTCAATGTGGAAGAGCTCCCAAGATGTCCAGAAGTTATTGAATCATGCGCTATTCCAAGGATTTTGTTTCTGTAAATACTTGGCGTGACCAGTTGTTTAGCTTTTTTGTTTCTTTTCCTATGTAACCTGAACAGAATATCTTTTTCAATAATGTATTCAACTTTTGATTTCGTCCCTTTGTTTGCGATATTGAAGTATGATGTTAAAGTCAGGTCCTTTTTCTGTTCTTCAATGAACGTGATCCTGTCAAATTGTTGTGGTTCAAGAGAAATAATCATTGGCTTCTCTGTTGTCTTAGTCATTTTCTTGTTTCTGCTAGACAAGCTGTTTCTTGGGTTAATGACCATTCTTTTACATCTGTTGGGTTGTCTTTGAGACCTTTTATATTGCCAACAATAACATCAGCGACGGGATTGGGAAGTATACAGCATTCCACTATTCCTGTATAGTATGGGGTTTCTATGTACACATTAGCTGTTTCAAAGGTTTCGACTGTGCCACTGAATGTGATGCATTGTACCGTTTTTCCAGTTTTGTCTTCGTCATTGATCAAAGATGCTTTTATTCCTACTGTACTGCATCCTGTGTCTCTCAATATTTTGCAATCAGTTCCATTAGCTTTGCCTTCACAAAAAAATAGCAATCCTGACTTGTGAGTTTGTGTTAAAAGTGACATACCTTTCACGCAATACACATTTATATTTTCTCCTGACATTACTCGTGTCTGATTAGTTTACACTTGTTTGGAGTGATGCATTTGCAGTTTCTTTTAGATATCCGACGATTTTGTAACATTTGTCTGCTGTGTGGCCTTTCTTCCACAATATTGACATTTAATTATAGGTTTGTTGGTTTTCTTATACTCAGTATTATTGTCAGTGCTATTTCTTGTTTTGTTTTGATAGGGTCGGCTATGGTCTCTATTGAACTGTTTGTTCCATGGTTTGTTACTATGGTCATCCTGTTTCACTTGCGTGTTCCGAGTGATTGATCGGCTCGTTCTATTTGAGTACTGAACTTTAGGTGTACATGGACTCTGAGCAGCGGCAGCGTAGTATGGTTCCTTCAATGCTCTGCTAAGGGGTGTCAATGGATGTGCGCTGTTAAAGTTTTCTGCATAGATTTTTAATTTGTCCAAGTTTTCTGGCTTTCTCTCTTTAAAGAATGCGACTAAATCTGGGTTGCAAGCTTGATAGATTCGATTCTTCAGCGTTAGATAGTAAAGGCCTGCAAAGTCGTCTTGTTTTACGTTTGCCAACTCAAGCCATCGATTTAGAAATTGAGTAATTCGGTTCACGAATGTATTAAAGTCTTCTCCACTTTCCGGTTTTGCAGTGTGAAACCTTTCCTGGTAACCATCTTCCATTAATCTAAATCTTTTTAGCAGAGCGTCTTTAATTTTACCATAGTCATCTGTATCTTCAGTTGTTAAGGTATAGAAAACTTTTAGCGGTTCTCCAGATAAGCAGTTAATCAAGGCTGTGGCCGATTTGCTTTCTGGCCAACGATAACCTTTAGCCTGAAATTCGAATCGGTGTAAGAAGGATTCTAGACAGTCTGAGCGTTCATCGTAGGTTGGCATGCGTGGAAGTTTCACGAAAAATCCATCACTATTATTATGTTTTCTTTCATGACCGGTTTTTGTTTTTTCAATTTCCAGCATCATTTGGGTCCTTTTGGTTTCTTCTTCTGCTAAAACTATCTGTTTTTTTAGTTCCCTTTCTTGGACTCTTTCTTCTCGTTCTTCTCTACGTATTCTTTCTTCATTTTCTTCTCTACGAATTCTTTCTTCATTACGTATTCTTTCTTCGTGTTCTTTTTCTTCTCTATGAATTCTTTCTTCATTTTCTTCTCTACGAATTCTTTCTTCATTTTCTTCTTTACGTATTCTTTCTTCGTGTTCTTTTTCTTCTTTTACTTTCTCTTCGCACCATGAAAATATTCTTTCCTGGAGTATTTCTAGGTCCTTTGCGAGACTTAAGTATCTTTTATATGCTTCCATGTTGCAATAAATTAGTTACGATATTTTATATATATTATATTGACAGGATACTGTTACTGACTGTTTTATTTATTTACACTTACTGGAATGAACTGTTCTATTTTTAGAAATCTCTCTCTCTCTCTTATTTCAACTTATTATGTATGTTGAATTTGATGCCTTTTATCGTTATATCTTATAAAGCAATGTGTCAATACAATGCGGAGTTATTATGACTTGTGTCAATAACAGTGTGTCAATCGCGTGTACTCTAAACTATGTTACTACGAAAAATTTATCACCAATGTATGTGACTCGTCGTTAGTTTGTGTACAATTATTCGCAATGACGCTAATATACTAGAGTGTGACAACAATAATAGGATGCCAAAATAATCCCAAGTTATCTATCATTAAATATAACACGATGGCTAGTAGACTCCTTTTATTATTTTTTTTTTTAAAGACTCACTTTTCAGAACATAATATATAAGTAGTTTTCGGTAACAGTAATATGTCAAAAATGTAATTCAAACAAATCACTATGCAAAACAAATCACGATGTCTATAGTTACTATGTGATGCCCAACTCATGTAAAAGAGAATAATGAAGGATATATTTACCAACTCAGTTCGTGGCTGGGACCTCTCTCTTGTTCAATGGTTGTTCAACAATTGTAATTAGGCATTGAAGAGTGTTTAACAGTAATGTCTGAAATACAAAATAAAATATCATAAGATTTACAATAGTTACAAAATGTGTTCACAACACTGAGTGATTGGATGATAGGTGAATGAATCGTTATGGAATGTAAACATATTGAAAACAATTCATGAATGAGGCAAACAACAAAATGAAATGAGTGATATAATAACAAAGTGGACAAGGAATGAATGAATGAATGAATGAAAAACTGAGTGAATAGATGAATAAATGAATGTATAAATGTATGAATGAACGAATGATGGAGGAATAAATGTATGAATGATTGGATAAATGAGTGAATAAACGAATGAATGGATGAATGAATGAATAAATGAAAGAACAATGAATGAATGAATAAGTTATAAATGAATAAATGAATGAAGGAATGAATCAATAAAATGCTATTCAATTTAAATGAAAGAATGAATGGATAAATTGTTATTCCATTTAAATAAGAAATGAAAAAGAAAAAAAAAATCAATCCTGTAAATAGGGAGTTCAATTAAACTATGATCAAGTGGGGCAATTAAGAGTTTTACAATTTAAACTTTAAAGTTAGATGAAATAGATATATGTAACTAAATAAATTCAATTCTTTATATGTGTCCCCTTCAAAATGTCATGGTCTCAAGTGAGTAAAGAGCTACTTGACTATGCATAAAGATATGTAGAATGAGGCCCCAGAATTTACTAGTTACTATAAATGAAAAACAATTAACGATTTGTTTAAAATGAAATAAAAAGAAAGATGAAATTTAATTAAAAGAGATAAATAGTGATTGTGGTTGTTACAAATAGAAACGTGCATATATTACGTAACTTATGATGATATGTCAGGTTCGTAAGGTTACGTTTCCAGGCAGTTGACAGGCTTGGATAATATATTCCTCCGATAACGGGCTCAGGCTCATAAAGTTCCACTTCCAGGCAATTGAGAAGGGGTTATTCAGATGTTTCTTCGACAGCGGGCTTAGGTTTGATCCTTTAAGATTATGCAGTCAAAGGTAAAAACTCCGGCGTCTTGATGGTGGAGATAAAATATCCACAAAGTCCCATTATCTTCCAGTATATATAAGGAATGGAGCGACTGGCCGTCCAGCATAGATTGTAGAGAGAAGTGAGTGTAGAATGTTAGACCAATCAGCTTTTATAATAGTGGCTACGTGACAGAATGTAGAACGAAACGTATTCACTAATTAGAAATTAATTCAAGGGAAGGCTATAAAAGGAAAGACAATCTAATATTAGAAGGTAAAGTTTATCTAAGCCTACCGAAATATAACTGGAGTGAGATGAATTCAGTTCATAATAAAATAAAATTTAATAAGATAATTGTGAACAACCTTTACTGTGACAATTACACCGATTGAAACGCTCTTTCCCTTCTATATTTATTTCTTTCATTAAAAATCTTTGTCTTCACCAAACTAATTTGTGTACCTTCAGGGATTCCTTTTTGTGAAAATACCCTGTGGTGTTTTAAGAACAGAATAATTTCAGACTTCCCAGGTAATGATCCCCGCGAACCATGTGCTGAAACATCTTCGACAAAGTTTTTAAAATATGACCTGACTCTATCTGTATCCTCATCTGACCATGACATGTATCTCCGATTTTTGCTTTAATTCCTCTTGGGTTCAGTTTGTTTTGAAGAACACGGAAGCTGATTTGGCACTCCTGCTTCACCATCAAATATTTCTTCTTGATTTGAAGCTGTTACTATGTGTGTTCCAAAATTTTCATTTGAGTCTTTATTCACTACAGAGTCATTTGTTTCAATGTTACAATTTCCTTCCCCAGTGACCGATGCTGAGTTATCAATTTGACCCCAAAAAATGACCAACTTCTGTTATTTCTCGTATTGCAAGTGGACACTGATAAATGTTATGATTGATTGATTCACTGTGTCCCATATGTCAATAGAAGACATCTCTCTCGTGTTGTGGGACATCAAGTAAGGCAAATAATGTCGAAGCTCGGTGCCTGAATTTATCAGCTATTAACAACTGGGGTTTCTCTTAATCCTTTACTAAGGAAGTGACATATTTGATGGCAATGTAACCACTTACATGATCTTTGGATATTCCTGTATTTGGAAAAAGAAATGGGTTGTCTGAAATATCAACAGCTTTACGCTCCTGTACAAGTTTCCTTAAAGGCTGAATTGTGTCATTGGGTATCAACACAGGGACCAACATCTTGCTTCCCTTTCCAGACTGATAGGCCAGCTTATACTTCTCAAGTAACGCTTTTTCCAAAGGATCAGTGACATGTTGTACAAGCTGGGGATCAACCCATACATCTGAATCTGCATCATTCCAGTCTTTTAACAACATCCTTGCGGGTTCCCCGCCTCTCCTCGCATTAAACATTGTAAGCCTAGCTACGATGACATTGCGAAGCCTAACAAACATATGTGAATCAAATAAATGATAATCATCCTCACAAATACGGGCCATCTCTTCAGTAATAAATTGCCGTAGCTTCTTTATATCATTCTCCAATGGCATCTCTTTGGGTTTTCTCAAATTTGTTCTCTTTGCTTCACATTGAACTCTGGCTGTAAAAAAAAATACTGTCCCAATTATAATCCATGACAGCTTTGAACAAATCTATCTCTGCGGATTCTCCCATTTTGTTTTGCATTATGTATTCCCCTTTTAAGAAATTAATTAACTTTTTCAATATAAATCCAATTGAAAGCTTCAAGCCTGCTTTCAATGTCCCATCCTCTTTCAAAGTCATTTCAGAAATGGATTGTGATATTTCATTAAAGTTACAACGCTTCACCACATCCTCTCCAGAGAAAGAAGGTTGATTTGTTCTTTTCCTAGTTTTTAAAATCAAATTTCCTAAGATGCGTAAATCACTCATTATAACTTTTCTCTCCTTCTTTGAACTTTTACTCCACAATTTTGTTCCTAACAATACTATAGCTTTGTCTGATCGACACAAATTTCCCACTTCATCATTTCGAAATTTGTCAAGAATATTCTCCTTTATTTCTTTACTTGCATTGGGATCCACAGGATAAAATTTTACAACCCCAGTACACAGAGCATGCTCAGTACTACATTTCTTTTTGTGTTCATAAACCCTACGTCCTGGGTAAAACCCCTTACAGCCAGCACACATAACAACTTCATGTGACCCTTGTGCTCTCTCACGCATAACAATTTAATTGTTTCTAGTGTTTGAATAAAAAATGCACTGTTTCTTTATATATTCCATTGTTCTTTTCCTTTCCTTCACAGGCTGTTTCATGACCTCTGTAACTCCTGTCTCATCCTTGTGTTTCCTCATCAAATGCCTTGAGAGTTTTGTTTGCAACTGTCCACAGTATAGACAGGGTCTCCTTGACTTTTTGTATTTCTCTGAAAAAAAGGAGAAAATAAAACACATCATGCTATGAACTCTGAAAATAAATCAATAGACAGATCGTATGCACATCAGCTACATGACAGTGGTAGAGAGGAATAGCATTCCAAATGTTTAAGGCCTGGACAAGTAACTGTCATCATTCTTTCTTGTTATAGCCTTTTCTACCATCTATTCCTTTGGAAGAGGTATGTCAGATTTGTGGAGACCTTTGCCACATTACAAATCAAGCGAAAAGACGCCATATTTTTGTTTTGAATAGAAATAAATAGATCAATCCACCCACTTCACTGGGTTCAGGGTTCCCTCTTCATTATAATCAAAATATAAACATAAATCGTAACACAATGAAGTCTCATCTGAATAAATAGATTGTCTTTTGTTGTTTCAGCGAATAACCAGACAGAATGTCAAAAGAATTTTACGTTTTCCCCCAACCGTCTCATCTGAATAAATAGATTGTCTTTTGTTGTTTCAGCGAATAACCAGACAGAATGTCAAAAGAATTTTACGTTTTCCCCCAACCACCCCTTGGAGGTATCAGTATCAGCCGAATGGTTAGCGTCATGTTTTTTACATTGAGCAACAAAATTTACTCCAATTGCTTCACTCGACCCAGGCGGAAAAGTAATCAAGAATAAACCCAAGTCCTATCCAAAGATTAACATTTCATTTTAAGTTTCATTTAAGTTTATTGTAGGCCCTTGGCCATTCGCCAAAATTCCATTCATATAATTATTTACAACAATCAGAAATTAGTTATATCAATAATAGTAATAGAATGCAAAGAAGGCAATATCATAATAATATTAATAATAACAGTAACGGCAATAAGTAACAATTAATATAGTAACAAAAGTAATAATAGACTATAGTTCATAGTAATAGTAATAATAATGACTTCCTTTGTCATTGAGTTAGTGAGAAAACATCACCGGCTGGCAGAACAAACAGCCGACATCAATCAAACGTCCTCCAAAACGGTTGAGCACCCGCTTCATTAATTCCTTAGACTTATTTACTTCCCCCCAACTGCCTGAACGAGGTGTTTAGACCACTTAATCCCGATTTATATTTTGTGGGAATGAAATATGACATGTATATGCCGGAAATAACAAACACACTGTTCAGATAGAAAATACTTGAGTCTTGCCTTTGTTAATTGACACAGATAAGTTAGGAAAATAAATGCTAGTAAAAATGATCAGTAAGTTTGTGAACACTGCTTCTCAACTTGAACATATGTTTTCATCAAATCTACACACATATTGTTGTGAGCTGAATTTTAATGATCTCAGTTGTCATTGAAAGGAAACCCCAAGAATTTTAGAATAAAAAAAAGAATTGAACCTGGAAGTCAAAAGGGTTTGTAGCACAGCAGACATTATCAAAGTATAATTTTAGTACCGACAAATGAAAAAGAAAATGTGCTTTTCTTTAAATGCTCCCAATCATCATAAACCGTTTAGGTTGCAAGATTAATAAAAATGTTATTCTGATACTCGTTAAGTTTCCAGTTGGTCTGTGAAAAAAAAGCCTTAAGCATCATATACATACAAAGAAACAGTTTTAGTATATAGATGGGTTGTAACAAAAAACCATTTTAACACTTACAATACAAGCAATTTAAGTCTATTACACACACACAAAAAAAAACAAAAAAAAAAAACATGAAGATTATTATGGCTGGTTTCACTGATACCACTCACACATTGGGGTTTCAGATTCTAAGATGTCCACCCTATCAAATTTGGATTTGTGCTTGTGATGTAAATGGTAGCGTATTTTGCGACGCAGCATTGCCAAAACAGAAAAAAAAATGAGATAACACAAATGCAGCACAATGGAGGGGGTGGGAAGTTTTATTTTAAAAGGAATGGGTAAATTAAAATTGATCCCACAAATATCAAAGGAGAAGAATGACAAAAAATGACTCACCATTGCACGTAACACGTTGGTTTGTATGTGTATAGCATTCAGGTTGAACCTGGGTCCCAGACTGGCAACGAGGTTCAGTCTGTGATAGTTGTGGATGAGGCTCTGACCGAGTTGGGGAATGAACACTAGGTTCCAAAGACAATGATGTACTCAGCATTGGGTACCTCACAGAGCACGAAGAGGAATCAGACTCGGAGTCAGCTACAAAATCGGTATCCTGTATATTTTTTGGAAAAGATGACAAATCAATCAATTCATTCATGTTGACAATAAACACGAAGACCCATTGTTTAATAATCCAACTAAACAATTAGCTGGTTAATAATGCAAGTATAATAAAAGAGTTGAGAAAGGCAGACATATTGTCTAAGTATTTAATATGTTCAACTGTGCATGAATAAATATAGCTACACCAACCAGGGCTTCAGTAAACTGTTTTTAACCAACTCTCTAAATCCTACACCAGGACCAACAACTACAAAACAATTTTTATCTCACTACGATTCTGGACATATAAACTGTTGTCATTGCAACAATATGAACTTCCTAACCTTGCAACTGCAATATAGTTTTTTAAAAAGTTGATAAACATTACAATGCAAGAGAATTTGGACAAAATGCGAGATCAAAAGTATAATCCCAACAGAAGCTATTGTCATTTTTCCTGGAAACGCATCATTTTCACATTTTGTCAAATAAAAAACAAACGACTTCAAATGTGAATGGTTCATCAATGAATATCACTTCAAAATATAACGAGGAAGGTTTAAAATAGTGTTATTGTTGGCAAAGTGAACTGCAAAGAACATTTTAACAACAAAAGACTAGGAGGTCCCACTGGTGTAAAACAGTGTTGTCCTTGTCCTGAAATATTGTATCGCGCCTAACAGACTGCAGGTCTCATCTTTTGTGGCAATTGTGTTTTGTCCACCACAAAATATGGTGATATGAAGCATTTTGAGCATGGTGCAAACTGTGGATAAACGCTATACAAATGCTATGATTTTGTTTCAATTTACATACTTACCACAGCTTAATCATGCGATATGGAACTTTGTTCTGCATCACTTTCAAGCTCTGAGTTGGAGTCTATATAAAATAAAAACAAACAAAGAAAAGCTGAAGACTATCATCTGCAAGTTTTTCTCTAAACCCTTAAACAAAAAATCATGCCATCTTGTGCTGTAAAAAGGATTTTTATTTTATTATTTACTTTATGACTATTGTCCTTTGGAAAAAAAGAAAATTAAGTCCGAAACCTTTTGGCTATTTTATTTTAAATTTCAAGAATGTCAGAGTTGGCAAGAGAGGATGGAAATATAATTCCAGAAACCAATCTGTCTATAATCATATCCATATGATAGTTTTTCGTTCTAGATTCAGGTACAGTTCACTTCGGATAATCGCAACACCTTGGGATCATAAAAAATGTTGCGATTAACTGAAGTTGCAATTAACCGAAGTTCAGTTTCCTATCCACTATTTCAACATTTTACACATTTATTGTAAACTCAAACCAGTAAATGTTATTCTTAGTCCACCACATACAGAGCAATTTCATTGAAACAAAAACCATATGGCAGCCATGTGTAGATTTGTCAACCAAAAGCAGCTATGAAGCAAGCCGATATCTTACTCAGATTGAACGAAGTTTCACTCTTTTTTTCTCAACATTTGTCAGAGTTCAAGAGATTAGCCGTGATAAGAGACAATAAGCTCTCACCAAACTCGTTGGTCACAATGCACAGTTGTTAATCCTAAAACAAAGGATATCGCCCAATCTCTCTTTATAACTGTCATTTATAACCTGTTGTCAAGATTATGACCAGCCCCCACCCCTCTTCAATTTAATGGCTACCGATGACGTCACAAACCCATACTGCAAATCCCCGCCCTCTTTCGACTCTAATAGAGTGTTGACACACTATCGTAGCATTAAATCCCGCTCACTCTCGATTCTTCAACCTGTCATGATTTCATCCATGATGAAATTTAATCATGATATATTGTTTGATTTCTTGAATTTACCACTTTTTTAAAACCGAAGTTTGTTGCAATTAACCAGTGACTTTTATATAGAATT
Source organism: Berghia stephanieae (assembly GCF_034508935.2). Lineage (NCBI taxonomy): Eukaryota > Metazoa > Mollusca > Gastropoda > Nudibranchia > Aeolidiidae > Berghia > Berghia stephanieae. Next base: position 108,465,188 of record NC_088360.1, read on the forward strand.
ATTTCCATTTCTTAGGAAATGTTGCAATTATCCGGAGTGGATTGTATTAGTATTACACATCATGACTCAAACAAAAATAAGCAAACTATGTGTACCTAAATATTTTATTCATTTCCTCATCAAATTACATTCTTACCATTAACATCATAGATCACATCAAAAGGGTTGTCTGGATTGGCAGCAAGACATTTTTTCAGGATTTTTAAAGCTCAAATCTCTGTGATCTGAAGGTACAAAAGAAATAGCATATTCTCAACATTAAACTATGATTTTGTGATATGGCACACTGTATGCATAAAGCATGATGCAAAGACAGGTTTAAGTTAAAAATATTTTATATTCTTTTCAAAAATCCATAAAATAAGGTGGCGTAATTATACACCTCCGTTGGAGGTGTACAAAAACGCACAGTTTTTATGCACCTCCGTTGGCGGTGATGGTAAAGTTGTTGCTGCATATGTCCATGAGGTTTAAATAGTTTTAGATTGTAGTTTAGCACGCTGCTTAGTGATTACCGATGTACAATGATAATAAATTAAAGAATAATAACAATAATTTAAAAAATTAAAAGTAAAAAGAAACATGGCACACAAATACTGATCTCAAATAAATAAATAATTTTAGAAAATTAAAATCGAAGTTTTTTTAAAACATGATAAAAAGTTTTTGAAAAAAAAAAAGAAAGAAAAAAAAGCAAACAAAAACAAAGTAAATCCAAAAAAAAAAGTCAACAATCAGGGGTGAGAATGACTGGTCACTAAAAAGGAGGAAATGTTTCAGCGCTTAGATCAAGAACCATCCATGCAAAAATAACCTATAAATTTAAATTTCATTAAAAGTTATTGTGATGCAATCCAACATGTGTCTCCCAGCAATTTCTGACATCACTCGGAGGAATTTCAAAAACTGAAAGTGTAATTATATCATGGTGGTTGTAGTAATGGTAGTGGTAGGGATAATGATGTGGTGGTGGTTGTAGTAGTTGTGGTAAGGATGATGATGTGATGATGGTTGTAGACACATACATCTCCCGTATTCACAGATTCACTAATGCCCACATCCCATTGTTTCAAGTTGACCAGAGACGTCAACTTAAAATTTGGCTCACGTAAATTTCAGAAACAATTCCGAACAATTTCAATGCTTAAACAGGAATTTCTGCAAACAAAATATAATCTATTGAGATCTATAATCATCCTAATACCCCTTGTTTCAAATCAAGTAAAGTTCCAAAACCAATTTATGAGGTATAAAATATTAAAATGAATGTTAGGTGTGGTGGTAATAATGATTTGATGGCGGCTGTTGGAGTGGTGGCAGTAATGATAATGTATGTGGTTGTGGTGGTTGCAGAAGTGGTCGTGGTGATATTGTTGTGTTGAAGGAGGTTGTAGTAGTGGTGGTAAGGATGTGGTAGTGATTGTTGTTTTAATGGTGATAGTGTTGTGATGATGTCGTAGTGGTGGTGGCGATGATGTCGTAGTGGTGGTGGCAATGATGATGATGATGTGGTGGAGGTGGTTGTAGTAATGGTGGTGCTTCATGAAATGATGGTGTGGCGATGGTGGTGGTTGTAGTAGTAGTGGCAGTGATGATTATTATTATTATTATGATGATGATGATGATGATTGTGATGATGATAGTGAAGGTGGTGGTGGTGGTGATGATGATAAGGTGTGTAGTTGAAGGTGAAAAGAGAGAATGATGGCTGATGTGAAAAGGATATGATCCACTTTATAGATTTAGGTTTGTCTGACAGAAGGAAAGATAGTGTGTGTTTGTTTTGTTTTTTGTTTTTGTTGCTTTAGGTCTCTTCCAACACAATTGAGGTTATATGAGAGACCGCTGAAACAAAAAAAAAAACAAGCAATCTAACAAAAAATAGTACAAATGTAAATCAAAATCATAACCTAAAGATATCATAAGGTAAATTATAAATACCCAAGAACAAACAGGCAGAAGATTTACAGGAAAAAAAATATCCCCTGTCAAAAATACAATCACAAACCAAAGAAGCAGGATAGGCTAGTAAAGAGAAGAAGAAACGACATCACTATCGGATCGTACACCCATGCGAACATCATAGGTATATGATTCAAGGGTGATGCTCCCATCCAACCACCCGCAGTGTGTGTTTGTGTGTGTGTGTTTTTTGTTTGTTGTTTTTAAGGGTTTACGACGATGGCAACACATCAAGGTCATATCAGCGCCAGTAAAAAGGAAGAAAATGGGATAGTAAAAAGTTCTAGAATTATAATTAAAGCACCCAAGAAAAAGTAAGACACAGGGAACGGAACAAATAGGGATCAGATGTAGATTCCAAGAGCATACCACCAATGTACTTAGTTTGAGATAACCTATAAGTCTCATCCGGACACAAGCACAAAATCCAAGAAAGAGGAATACACTCAAATGCTTACATTATACATTCAAAATAACAAATATAATAATACATAACAGAGAGATGATTTACAAGGAAAAAAATATCATCTCCCAAAACAATAACTGTGCATTTGACTGTTTCCCTTCCAGTTAGGACTCTGGCCAGGGCCGGGAAAAAAACAAGTAATCTCATTCCAAGACAAAGACAGAAAGCTTGTTGGAAAACTGATATAAGGGGATAGAAGACATAGTATGCACCCCCTTGCCCACTATGGGAGGTCAGGAACCCCACCCAGGTGTGTGTGAGTGTATTTGTGTGTGTGTGTGTGAGTGAGAGAGAGACAGAGAGAGTGAGAGAGAGAGAGAGAGACTGCTCAAAGTTTTGTTTTTGTTTTTAAGGGTTTTACGGCGCTTGCAACACATTAGGCTTTTAACTAAATCGGGCCGAACGAGACGCCGCACGCCGAACCCCAACGGATATAGCCTTCTCACGTGACCATGAACGAGATCTGGATAGTGAAGACTCTCAAGCGGTATGCAGCATCGGATCTAAGGTCACGTGATAGAGGATAGCTTGGGTTGCTGTTGGCTTGTGTTAGGGGAGGGGCAAGGGGTCAGTGTCATTCAATAGTATATAATTGTGCATGTGGTGCTCTTTACAGATCAAAAAATTATAAATTGATTACGGGGGAAGGTCGGGGGAGGGGGGGGGGGGGGTTGACCCTCAAACGATCGAGGTGTTGGGCTTCGGGTAGACCATGATACGAAATCAAAGAGAAAAGGCTGCTGGTACTTGGATTGTGGAAATGGTTGGGGGGTGGGGGGGTAGTGACAATCAGCATGGGATATATGTATATATTAACATTAATAATATAGGCAATAGATGACCAGGGATGTGAATTGTTTGTGTATTGTTTGTATATGTTTGTGTGTGTGTGTGTGTGTGTGTGTGGTTGCGTGTGTGTGAAAGGGATTACACAAAAACACCTTTCTCTGTAGCTTCCAAATGATTACGCAACTATTACATACAAGACCTTGCAGTCGAGTCGGCAGGGCTTTTGGGTTACACAACCACTATTTACCCATCGGTCAGCGGTACTCTTTGATGTATACAACACTCACCGCCTTTACGCAAAGCCGCCTGCCCATAAATCAAGAGATGGTCTCCTAACTGTTCACAAGCGAACTGTCAAACGAGCAATCGATGATTGGATAAGAATCTCAAGATCTCATATAATAAGGTAAGTTTTGGAGAGGTGATATCCCCCCACCCGTCATCGGACAGAACTTTCATTGCGTTATATCATATAAGCTCCACCTCCTCTTTCTATTCCGGAGTGACGAGATTAGACGAGAGACGCGAGAAAAAATTGAACACGTGATCGTTAAAGTCGATCGGTCGGTGAGCTTCATGCTCTAACTATAACTCCGTATTAAGGTCATATCAGCGCCAGTAAAAAGGAAGAAAATGGGATAGTAAAAAGTTCTAGAATTACAATTAAAGCACAAAAGAAAAGGTAAGACAAAGGGGAATTGGTTGAAATAGGGAACAGATGTAGATTCCAAAAGCACACCGTCAAAGTACTTAGTTTGAGATCACCTAAAAGTCTCATCCAGACACAAGCACAGGTCCCAACTAAGAGGAATACACTCAAATGTTTACCAATCATATAATAAACTAAACATAAAACAATGCATAACAGAGAGATGATTTACAAGGAAAAAAATATCATCTCCCAAAACTATAACTAGACATTCGACTGTTTCCCTCCCAGCCAAGGAACCCCGGCAAGGGTCAGGACAAAACTAAGTAATCTCATTCCAAGACAATGACAGGAAACAATTGGAAAATGGGTATGGGGGGATAGAAGACACAGCATGTACCTCCCTGCCCATTATGGTAGGTCAGGATCCCCACCCAGGACTGCTCAAAGTGAATATAGTGATAGGTACAGAGAGATTAAAGTGAAAAACTAACCGAGATTAAAAGTACTGAGTCAACTTTATTGTTAGGTGTGTATGTGCTTTATTTGTTAATCGTAAATATTAAGTTAACGTATGATTCATGTTGGCAATTGCCAGGAAATTAACATTTTAATTGAATCCTCTGCGCGCGCGCGTGTGTGTGTGTGTGTGTGTGTGTGTATGTGTGTGGGTGTGTGTATGTGGGTGTGTGTGTGTCTGTGTATCATTGTTAACTACATGAAGATGAAAATTGAAAACTTATTGAGGCTAAAGAACTGGGTGCACTTTACTGATTTGTGAGAGAGAGAGAGAGAGAGAGAGAGAGAGAGAGAGAGAGAGAGAGAGAGAGAGAGAGAGAGAGAGAGAAAGAGAGAGAGAGAGAGAGAGAGAGAGAGAGAGAGAGAGAGAGAGAGAGAGAGAGAGAGAGAGAGAGAGAGATCTCAAAGTGTAGTGATGAGTACAGAAAAATTAAAGTGAAAAATTAACGAGACTTAAGAACTGAGTGAATTTTATTGATTTTTGTGTGCATGTGTATACATATATGTTTGTAGGTCATTTCAGCGGCACTTAAAATATATATGGGGCTGTAAAAAATATAGATTTAAGTAAGATCAAAAGCACCGAAGAAAAAGTGAATGGTTCAAATAAGGCTCACAAACGGACGCCAAGATCAAACTATCAATGTAGTTAGTTTGAGGTCACCTAAAAGTCTCACCAAGACACAAGCACAGAATCCTTATGAGAGAAATACAAAATATAGAACAACAAATCTAACGTCACACAAAAGAGAGATGATATACGAGGACAAACATATCATCTCCCAAAAACGACTAAACATTTAATTGTTTCCCTCCGTGCCAATGAATCCGGCCAGGAAAATGATCAAGTCAAGGCAAAGGCAGAAAGCAACTCTGATCCATGCAAGTCAAAAGATTCCACCAGGAAGATGATGTGATAGTGGTGCTTGCACTAGAGGTGGTACTGATTACAATGAGGGCAGTGATGATGTGGTTGTGGAGATGGTGTTACTGATGATGAATGATGATGTGATAGTTGCTGTTGTAGTGGTGGTAGTTGTGGTGATGATGTCATGATGGTTCATGGGTGAGAATGACTGGTCACAAAAATGGAGTTCAAGACTTATCTATGCGATGATAACGTATAAATTTGAATTTCATAAACAATTTACTGAGATGCAATCAAAAATGTGTGTCGCAATAATTTCTGACACCACTTGGAGGAATTTCAAAAGCTGAGAGTGTAATTACAACATATTGTAGTAGTAGTAGTAAGAAAAGATGGCAGTAGGGATGATGATGTGATGGTGGTTGTAGTAGGGTCGTGATAGGGATGATGATATGGTGGTTGTAGCTGTAGAGGTGTTGGGAATGATGGTGTGGAGGTGGTTGTAACAGTTGTGGTAGGGATGATGTGGGGTGGTTGTAGTAGTTATAGTTGGGATGATGTGATGGTGGAGGATGTATTTGTATTGGTAGTAGGAATGATGATGTGGTGGTGGTTGTTGTAGTAGTGGTGGTAGGGATGATGATGTGATGGTAGTTGTAGTAGTTGTGGTTGTAGCTGTAGTGGTGGTGGTAGGGATGATGATGTGGTGGTGGTGGTTGTAGGTAGTAGTAGTGGTGGTGGGGATGATGATGTGGTGGTGGTGGTGGTGGTAGGGATGACGATGTGGTGGTGGTTGTAGTAGTAATGGTGATAGGAATGATGATGTCATGGTTGTTGTAGTACAGGTGGTGGTTGTAAAAGTAGTGGTGATAGGGATGTTGATGTAGTGGCTGTGGTGAGCCTTTTTAAAAGGCGGAATCGTGATGGTGATGGGCGGAGATAAACCACCATTTAGGCGGAAATCCGCCTTCAGGCGGAAGATTCTCAGCCCTGACAATGGGGATCGAACCCAGTACTTTCAAGGTTGGAGTCTGACAGCTTGTCCACTGCGCTACGGAGCCATCTGACTGTTCATCACATTTAATAAGGTCTTTCTAAAACATTATTTTACCTTCAATGCAACTTCTATTTTCTGGTTTTATATTTCGATTTTTAAAATTATTATTTTTATATAAATTTATTAACAAAAACATCCTACAGATGTCACAATATAACTTTTGCCATGTCCAAATGCAAAGGCTGCGGTTATTCAGAGTCGACTCTGAATAACTGTCTACGGTTATTCAGAGTCAGGGAGTCGACTCTGAATAACTGTAGACAGTTATGAGTGATGAACTTCCAGTTACCAACCACACGGTTTTTCTGTTTTTTTCTTCTCTCCCACCTCTGTTTAACCCTATGGGAAAAAATCGTTTTACTTTTTGGTATTTTCTTGTCTCTTCTGTCATGGCAGTTTTTTGCATCGGTGATGCTAATAGAGCTGGTAGTAGGGACTCAGTGGACAATAGGGCTGGTGGGAGGGACTCAGTGGACAATAGAGCTGGTAACAGGGACTCAGTGGCTAATAGGGCTGGTGGTAAGGACTCAGTCGCTAATAGAGCTGGTAGTAGGGACTCAGTGGACAATAGGGCTGGTGGTAGGGACTCAGTGGACAATATGGCTGGTGGTAGGGACTCAGTCGCTAATAGAGCTGGTAACAGGGACTCAGTGGCTAATAGGGCTGGTGGTAAGGACTCAGTCGCTAATAGAGCTGGTAGTAGAGTCTCAGTGGACAATAGGGCTGGTGGTAGGGACTCGGTGGACAATAGAGATGGTAACAGGGACTCAGTGGCTAATAGGGCTGGTGGTAAGGACTCAGTCGCTAATAGAGCTGGTAGTAGAGTCTCAGTGGACAATAGGGCTGGTGGTAGGGACTCAGTGGACAATAGAGCTGGTAACAGGGACTCAGTGGCTAATAGGGCTGGTGGTAAGGACTCAGTCGCTAATAGAGCTGGTAGTAGGGACTCAGTGGACAATAGGGCTGGTGGTAGGGACTCAGTGGACAATATGGCTGGTGGTAGGGACTCAGTCGCTAATAGAGCTGGTAACAGGGACTCAGTGGCTAATAGGGCTGGTGGTAAGGACTCAGTCGCTAATAGAGCTGGTAGTAGAGTCTCAGTGGACAATAGGGCTGGTGGTAGGGACTCGGTGGACAATAGAGATGGTAACAGGGACTCAGTGGCTAATAGGGCTGGTGGTAAGGACTCAGTCGCTAACAGAGCTGGTAGTAGGGACTCAGTGGACAATAGGGCTGATGGTAGGGACTCAGTGGACAATAGAGCTGGTAACAGGGACTCAGTGGCTAATAGGGCTGGTGGTAAGGACTCAGTGGCTAATAGGGCTGGTGGTAAGGACTCAGTCGCTAATAGAGCTGGTAGTAGGGACTCAGTGGACAATAGGGCTGGTGGTAGGGACTCAGTGGACAATATGGCTGGTGGTAGGGACTCAGTCGCTAATAGAGCTGGTAGTAGGGACTCAGTGGACAATAGGGCTGGTGGTAGGGACTCAGTGGCTAATAGAGCTGGTAGTAGGGACTCAGTGGCTAATAGGGCTGGTGGTAAGGACTCAGTCGCTAATAGAGCTGGTAGTAGGGACTCAGTGGACAATAGGGCTGGTGGTAGGGACTCAGTGGCTAATAGAGCTGGTAGTAGGGACTCAGTGGCTAATAGGGCTGGTGGTAAGGACTCAGTCGCTAATAGAGCTGGTAGTAGGGACTCAGTGGACAATATGGCTGGTGGTAGGGACTCAGTGGACAATAGAGCTGGTAACAGGGACTCAGTGGCTAATAGTAATAGGGCTGGTGGTAAGGACTCAGTCGCTAATAGAGCTGGTAACAGGGACTCAGTGGCTAATAGTAATAGGGCTGGTGGTAAGGACTCAGTCGCTAATAGAGCTGGTTGTAGGGACTCAGTGGACAATAGGGCTGGTGGTAGGGACTCAGTCGCTAATAGAGCTGGTAGTAGGGACTCAGTGGACAATAGGGCTGGTGGTAAGGACTCAGTGGACAATAGAGCTGGTGGTAAGGACTCAGTGTCTAATAGCGCTGGTGGTAGGTAAATAACTAAGTATTTGTTGCAATTCAATATTCTTTATTGATCAACAATACAGAAACAGGCTTAACTTAATATAGTACCTGTAAATAAACCCAAATATAATAGAACAGTTAGAATATCCTCTAGTAGGGACTCATTGGCTAATAGAGCTGATGATAAGGATCCAGTGGCTAATAGGGCTGGCTGTAGGGGCTCAGTGGACAATACCTGTGGTAGGGACCAGTCGCAGTGACTAATACTGTCATGGCAGTTTTTTGCATCGCTTGCGGCCGCGTTGCTGGCCGCAAAAAAAAAAAAAAAATGGCAAAAAAAATCCCTGATTTGCATTGCGGCCGCAAACTTTGCAATGTTTTGCACAAAATTTGATGATTAACACACATACACACACAAAAAAAAAGAAAAAAGCTAAAAACAAATGTGTGGCTATGTGGTCTTATGGTATGACAGACGCTTTCGGATCGGAAGGTCCTGGGTTCGAACCTCGCTCGGCGCATAGTTGAGTCCTTGGAAAAGGACATTCTCTCAACATACTCAGGTGTAACAGGAGTACCCGGCTGTTAACAGTATTGTCTTTGTCCAAAAAAATTGTAATATCGCATAACAAGCGTTGCTGTTGACCAGGGCCCCCTTGTAAAGCACTTTGAGCACATTTATGGATATTGCGCTATATAAAAAGCTCAATATATTTAAATGTCTTCAATGACACAGACAATATAGGCTAAAATGAGACCAACCCCACCCACCCCACAAAAAAATAATTTCCGACACTGATGCACCGAAAACCAACGAAATCTTCCAAATTTACACACAATGTTCCCTACAAGAGCTACATCACGATGGAAAGGCTTAGCAAGTCTTGAAAAATATATTTAAAGAATTGTTTTTCGATTACGATTGAAAATTTGGCATGGAACGACAAGAAAAAATCCAATTTAAAAATTCATAAAACTAATAAAACTACTAAATTTTAGTTTAGCAAAAAACCAAATCCATCATGATGCAATACCCATCATACGAAAGATTCTGACCAAATTTGGTATACAATCTGATGGGAAACAATACAGCTATGAATGTCAGAAAATCGAAAATGATATTTTGAGAAAAAAACAATATGTCTTCATTAATTTGATAAACAAGCTAATTTTGCAGACAACGTCCATCAAAATTTCAAAGTATAATCAATATGGAACAAGAGAATAGTCAAATTTTGTAAATTGATCAATTTCTGAAAAAAAAAATTGTCTAGAAAGAAATGCTGTACAATATTTTTTAATTTCGGCTGAAATTGTGGTCCGGATCAACAGGAAAAAAAAATTAATTTTTAAAATTAAAAAAACTTCTAAATTTTAATTTACCCCAAAATTTTTCCATCATGATGCAAAACACATCATAAAAAAGATTCTGAATAAATTTGAAAATAATCTAAAGGAAAATGACATATATGGTTCTTAGAAAATCAGAAAATGACACAAAACAGAAATTTGAGAAAACACTTATTTGACATAAGCTGATCCATAAAATTTTCTAAATAATGACTATCATAGGACAAGAAAACACGAAAATTGTGTAGATTGATCTGTCTAAAAAATGTATAAATGATTCGCTAACCCATTCCCTAAGAAAATAAATGCTGAAAAATTTTAACACTATTGTGGTCAAATATGATTTATATCTTACGAATTCATCACTGTAATCAAAAAAACTAATACTTGTGAGATAAGTATCTAATCAATTTGAACTACAAAATCAAATCTATTTGAGACCAAAAAAAAAACAGGTAAATGGCGAAATTAGATTTAGCTCCAATCAAACGCAATTTGCTTTCGCAAACTCCTAGAAAATTTTTTTTCTTTCGGCTCAATACAGGAAAATTCAACACCACTTGTTTGCAACCACTTTGTCTGATGTTCCACAAAGACAGTTGATCTTGCTCTGGTTTGAAAAATGGAAATAGAAAAGAGGTATTTCGTTAGCAACTTTTGGAAAGGTCTATCCAATCAAAATCATTGTCATAAATTGAATTTGTCAAAGACATACCAATTTTTTTTAAATGGCCATCATTCTCACCATCACCAACACAGTTGAAATTTCATTGGCTTTACCATACAGGACAAAACTCTTGACAACAAACTATCATTTAGATTAACAAGCATTTATACTCGAGCATGCAAATCTCGAAATCACGGAAATCTCAAACTTGGTACAATTCCCAGTTTTAATCCCTTTATTTCGTTCATATAGTGGACACTCCCTTGCGATCTGTTGAATTTTTTCCCCCACTAATTGATTGTGTTGAACTGACAGAGAAAAGGAAATTGCAGTCTCACTATTGACTCTCTACAGAGTTCATAATAATGGGGAGTTATCATTATAATTATAATACGAATTTTATCAAGACCACCCACATTTACCTCCCTCAAATCCTGTGTAAAATACTCAAATTGGAAAACTAAAAAACACGGAAATCTCGAACAAACAGGCATGGTCCCGACTTGTTCGAAATTCCCATGCTCGAGCGTACTGTATTGATCACCAATAACAGAGATGCCAACCTAGCCTTTTGAAAACCCATATTTTCAAGACCAAAAACCTGTATTTTAGGACAAAAACCTGTATTTACTGCGCCGTGCAGAAATCGATATCAACCCGAAAAGGTCGAATCGGACTTCGTTAACTCGTACTCGAAAAAGGGCAGTGAATTACTTATAGTTATATAGCAGTAGGCTGGGCAAGATTCGCAAAATTCAGTATCGATAATGAAAGCTCTTCTGCATGAAAACACTTTTCATGTTGTGATCGTAATTTCGTGGATTTTTCACTTCAACCAAATCCCGTATTTTTCATGATAAAACCGTGTGCCCGTACTTCGGAAGAAAAACCGTACAGAACACGGGAAACCTGTACTGGTTGGCATCTCTGCAATAAAGATGTAATCTAATGAAGATTTCAAAACATTACTAACCAGTTTCAAAAAGTGCATGCAGATACTCTGCTCTGCTGGCACAGATGATGGTTTGCTGATTAATAAGATTGCCACAACACATCTTGAGCCAGCTATCTTTCTTGATTGTCAGGAGACCAGTACCGTCAACTGGACTCTTTCATGTTAGCTGTCAATGAAAAAAAAAAAAAATTAAATTCACTGCAGTGAAAATGGCACATACCAATGTCATGTCATTGTTTAAGTTAATAATAATAATAATAATAATAATAATAATAATAATAATAATAATAATAATAATAATAAATAAATACATTTGTTAAAAAAGTAATGGTTAAAATGATATCGTTTTTCATTACAGTATCTTATATCATTGTCATTATCATCATCATGAGGCATCTCAATTTCATTCCAAAGTTCTAAAAATTGTGTCACCGCTTCCACTGCTGCTGAAAACTGCCCAGTTGTTACAGTTACAATTACAATGCACACAGTTACATTTACACAGTATTAGAAGTAAAATCAACGAAGGATTAATCCATAAAGATCACATTGGAATGTAGAACACATGGCACACGTGACAGTCGGCAAGGCGTGTTGTTATTACAATACAATTACATTCTCATTCATTCATCTATCTCCTCTACTCATATATCGCCATCGGCATTGCTCGATATACACTTCACTGTCCTGAGTCCGAGCCTTGTTAAAAACAAAAACAAAAAAACAAAAAGAAGAAAAGTCAAATTCTTACCTCTACAGAATCCTGACGAATAAAAATGGTATCAGTCTCAGTCTGCAATTGGTTAACTGCATTTTTGCAATTGTTGATAAGATGAAAAAGTGCTTGGAAATCAAGAGCCACAATCATTGACAATCGAACAAAACAATAACAATCATGGCTTCGTGGTCAGGGTTGCCAGATTATTTTTCAACAAAATGCCAGGGGAAGACTCAAAAAATGCCAAAACACTCAAAAAAATGCCAAAGTCTGTTGACTCCCACCCCCACTAAGAAAACTACTCACTTTTGATAGACAATTTACTATCATATCCTGGTGGCTTGCGTGTTTTCTTTTCTTTTCTTTTTTTTGGATTATACTAAATTTCCTGTTGGGGTTAACAGGCGACCATGACGCAAATTTTCACGAGTTTTGCAGGAGATTCCCAGAAAACTTACGAGGATACTTGTCGAGGGCTGAATTTGAGTGAATATCTGAGGGAGGCAGGGCTAGTTCAGGGTGTGAGTTTTAATAGCAAAGTTTTCCGGTGTGAAGAGATTTGTTTTTACGCGTTTAGAAATAATTAAAAAAGGTGTCATTTGAAGTATAATATACAAGAAAAGAAAATGCCAAATGAAAATGCCAAATGCCAAATGATTTTTCTAATGCCAAAAGGTTTTCAAAAATGCCAGATTTTTGGAATCTGGCATTTAAAATGCCAAACTGGCAACCCTGTTCGTGGTTGGCGCCACGGTCGACCGGATGTGACCTTTGACACGACCGGGGGTCACAAGACCCAAGGATAATCCCGGCGGAGAATAAGAAAAAAGGGTTATTTTCCGCCCGGCGGAAAATACTCACTCCCTTTATGGAATGCTCAAGGGGTATCCTGGAAGCAGTTTTGAAAGTTGAAAATGGTATCATTGGAAAGGAAAATGATTGAATTTTATGATTACTTATGTTTTAAGGGAATTTTTTCATGAATGATGATAAACGGCTTGATTTTCTTGCCCGCTGAAATTAAGCTATCTTTCCATTACAATATCTTCTAAATGAATTTAAGGAGGGAAGCGGTAATTGTACCAAATGATAGAGCGTTCAATGCCCTTTATTTTGGTATTTAATTTATCCAATTCTGTAAATAAACGCCAGAGATATCTCAATTTAACCAAGTCATGGTTTTAGCCTGCAGTTCACAAACGATAACTAGCGGTCACACAGGTGAATGGGAGAACTGTGACACAGATTTAGCCCTTCATTTAAGTGCCTCACGGTAGTAGTAGTAGTAGTAGTAGTAGTAGTAGTAGTAGTAGTAGTAGTAGTAGTAGTAGTAGTAGTAGTAGTAGTAGTAGTAGTAAACGACAGATCTTACAAAGCTCGTACTATCTAGATAGTGTGAATCTAGTCTACAGAAGTTCCCGAATTATCTGACTCCACTACCGAATGGCTGGCAAGTGACAATCATCAATCGGTGTGTGACGTCTACCCGATTTCAATTCATAAATCAACAGTGATAGAATAAGAATGGCCAATAACTTACCATTTAAATTATCTCGGTGTCTCTTCTTCAATGATGCCTCCAGCATCAATTTACCCCCACGATGCCATAGTTTAGAAGTCAGCAAGTGACGAAAAATGACAAAATCAGCGCCGTAAATACGAAAACGAAAGTAGGAATTGTGCGAAATTAACTAAACATATGTTTCACAAAAAAATGAGCTACTATGTTTGCTTGTCTTTTGTCACCACGATAAGACAAGAGTCCGAGCCTAGAAAGAGGAGTGCTAACGCTACTAGAAGGGACACTCCTTCTTTGAGCCAATGGTCACGATGGTCACAGCCCTCGCACGCTGACTCCCGAAGTGCGTGTGCCTCGCTTAGTGTTTGCCCTAGATCGTAGCCATCGTAATAACATAGCCTGCTTGTGTTTCCCATCCTAGCTGGTGACGTCACACTATGAGGCGCTATCTCTCGCTGATTGGAGGGGAATTCAAGTTGTTTTCCTTTCAGTTTCACAAGCAATCTTGTTATCGTTAGTTTTCATCGAATTTGCTCTGCTGTTTTTATTCTATAAATATTATTTTCTACATTGGATTATTATTTGTATCGTATTAAATTTAAAACTACTTCTTTAAATCACGTACTGCTGAAGTGATTTATTTGTGAAAGTATTTTAAACGGAAAATTAATGAAGTTTGTGCTGTGTTTTGTTTACTTTCCGCGAGGAGAGAAGAGAAAGGACCATTTTCTTCTTTTCATCTTTTAATCATCACTTTATTCACATGATATAAATTATATTGGACTAATCTGTAATTTGAGAGTTATTTGACATGGGTATAAAGTGTTGTGTGCCTAATTGTAGAGGGAACTATGACAGAAAGGAGAGGGTGTCAATTTTCACATTCCCTAAAGATGAATCGAGAAGACGATTGTGGTTAAATAAAATACCGAGAAAGGATTTTACACCAAATAATGATTCTGCCGTATGTGAAAGACATTTTCATGAAAACTTTATTATCAGAATAGATTCTGTAAAAAGACCCGATGGTACCGTTTTGACTGTACCGAGAGAAAAGCCAAAATTAACAGTGGATGCTTTTCCCTCTATTTTTCCTTATTGTCCTTCCTATCTATTTGAGAAAAAGCCTTCCTTAAAAAGAAAAACGCCAGAAGATAGGAGATGTATAGAGCAGAGAGACACGGATTCTTTTACTGAATGGTTAGAAGAAGACAAAATTAAAAACTTCGATGACTTCAGTAAGAAATTCTCAAACCGTGTGAACGGAGTGAAATGGCTATGGAAACTTATAGAAACTGATCTACAGTCTTCAAGACATTGGAGTATTTATCGAATTGACGATGCCGCTCCCCAACTTTTGACAACATTGAAAATTTTTAACGATTTGCACGTGGAAATATATACGAACAAAGAATGTAAGAATGAGTTATTTTTCTTCTAAAAATATTTTGAGCAACTCTCCATAATAAATCATATTGCTGGTGGTTATTTGTCAAATAAGAAAACAGGTGTGTCTACAAATGAGAGAGAGAGGGGTAAACAGTCTATCTGTCAACGGAGCATTCATCACCATCGTCATTATATCATCATTGTCTTCATCTTCGTCATTAGTAGCATAATCATTCTCATTGTCCAGATCATCATCATTGTCATCATCATAATCATGGTCCTCATTGTCCACAGCAATGCCACTATCATCATCATCATCATCTTCATGACAATTGATATCACCACCAAAACCATCTCCACCATCATCATCATCATCATTATTATTAGTATTATTATCATCATCATCATTTAGTTATTAATTTTTAAATCTGTTTTATTTGTTTATTTTATTTATTTGGACTTACTGAGATTATATTGGTGCTTGTAGTTTGAAATGTAATGCAATCTTTGCTGTGCTATACTTAGAATCAGATGCAGACGCTTGTCAGGCACAAAGGACTTTCTGACATGTCGTTAATAATTAATTTGACCCTGCTACCCATTCAGGCTGTAGTGGACTTGGGACTGGGAGGTATCGGTTTTGAGACAACCGATCATGGTGATAAGCTGTTATGTTTTACTCCTTTATGTATAGGAATATTGAATTTGCAAAATCCTAATGTTGAATGATAGGCTTATATTCATATTTCATTTTCCCTCCTTCTTTTCAGGTCAGGTACCAAAAACTTCCTTATCCTGGATATTGGATAACTGTTCTCCTCCCACACTCAAGACCTGGTCCCAATTTGACACAATAATATCTCATTTTTCAAATGGAAATAAGCTTACTATGAATGTCTCCGACGTGCACAAAAAATTGCTTATTCTTGTTGAGATCATAGAAGAAATGTATACTGACGAAATAGAAGAGGAAGCAAATTCTAAAAACTCAAAACTCTTGTTCTTGGCTCAACAATTAAAGCTCTGTTTGTCATCAATGAAAAGGTATCCTTATTCAACTTTATTATGGGCTTTTAAGATTTACGCTGGAGCTCCAAATACTTACAGCATGATGCGGACGACATTCTTGACACTTCCCCACCCTTCTCATATTAGGAAACTTGCATCAGTTTTCACCATGAAAAGTGGTTTTGATACAGATATTCATGACCAATATTTAAAACAAAAGTGTGCTACGTTGTCTGATGCTGAGCGGAAAGTTGTCTTGATTCTGGATGAAATACACATATCACAAAATATTTCATACAAGGAAGGAAAATTAGAAGGATCAGCGTCAAATTGTCCTATGATGGAAGCAAGCACTGCACAAGTTTTCATGATTTCTTCAATTTTATCTAAATCAAAAGATGTTGTAGCCCTTATTCCTGTCAAAAATGTAAATGCTGCTTGGTTAAAAGAAGCCATAAATAATATTTTAATTAAATTACACACAATTGGATTTTTTGTTTTATGCGTTATCTCAGATAACAACAGAATAAATAGGAATGCTTTTACATCGATGGCTGGTGGAAAACTTCTTCATGATGTACCTCATCCTTTGAATCCTGATCTACGTTTATTTTTCCTTTTCGATTCTGTTCATCTTTTCAAGTGTATTAGGAATAACTGGCTCGTGCAGAAAGATGAGGAGAAAACATTCATTTTCCCAAACCCAACTACCACCACTGAAATTCAATTGAAAGCATGTTTTTCACATCTGAAGAAATTGTATAATGAGGAGAAGCCATCACCTGTGAAACTTGCACCCTCTTTAAATTATAAATCTCTACACCCAACAACAACGAAGAAACAGAATGTAAAATAAATGTTGAATATTTTTAACATCAGGAACGTCTCAGCTTTGGAGCATTATGAAAGTAAATGGCAGTTAGACACCCAAGGCACACGGCTATTTATTTCCTTTTGCATCAAGCTATGGAATATTTTTAATGTTTAACACCCTTTTAAAGGAATCAGATTGAGGGATGACAGCTGTAAACCAATTTCTTCCTCTACTAATGACCAGAATTTGATGACATTGGAAGGAGCTGTTGAATGGTTAAACAAATGGAAAGATTTAAATTTACAACCAAGAGAGGGAACCTTATCCAATGAGACGATGACAGCTTTGAGTCATACATTGTCTGCGACCATTAAATTATGTAAATATCTTCTTGATGAGAATAGCTTTAAGTATGTCTTGTTAGGAAAATTCCAGACTGATGATCTAGAATTTCGATTCTGTCAGTACAGGCAGATGAGTGGATGTAACTTTCATGTTTCAGTGCAGCAAATTCTTGAAGGTGAAAAAAAGCTGAAAATGTTGAGTGTGCTGAAACTTGTTTCTGCGTCCAATGGAACTATCAAGCTGAAGGACATCTTGGACCCTCTCGAGGAAACAATGTCACATGTAACCTCAACGTCTTGTGACAGTGATTTTGATTATTTCTCACCAATTTTATGTAATTGTGCCAACATTGAAATAAGTCAAGAGCAGTTGAAAGCCCTTATTTTTATAGCTGGATACTGCATTGTGAAACCACTGCGTTTGACAGAATGTTTGTATTGTAAACATGATTTTTGTGTTGATCGTCAGTTGCATGTAGAAGGATCAGAGGAAACCTTTTCTTACATTTCGTCCTTGGATAGAGGTGGATTAAAGTGGCCCTCTGATTACGTTGTACAAATCGTATCAGAAATATTCAAGATTTTTCAATTTCTGATTGCAACTGAAGACCACGAGCAGAAATTTTTTTCTAGTTTTAACCAGCGACTTCTTGTCATGAGATTAACAACTCAACGACTGAAGGACTTGAATCTGTATGGGGGAAAGTGTCATGAATGTGAAAAAGACCACAAGGATATCGTTACAAAGCTTTGCAAACCAGCCATCAACATCTTTCTGAATAATTATTCCAAAATTATGTCAGACAAAGCGTCTTCTTCTAAGAACCAAAGGAAATTGAAAACATTTACCAAGAGAATCTAATTATTTGTTTACATCCACTCATCGAAACACCAATAGCTTTGAACTGTTTGTTCCTTTTACCTTCACCTACACATATTTCTACTGCAGCCTCAATCATTTTGATTGTGACGGTCCCAAGCCCGACTTAAATGCAGAGGGGAAATATTTTGCGATAAATTCTTTGGATTTTACTGTATAACTCAGAACTGGGCGAAAAGTGTGCAATTTTCATATCGGAGGTGAGTAGTCTATATTACTTGATAATCATAATGATTTCAACCGGTGTTTACTTATTTTAAGTATTAAAAAGTGCTCGAAATAAACCTCCTCACCCTCTTCCTCCTCCTTCTACTACTACTACTACTACTACTGCTGCTACTACTACTACTACTACTACTACTACTACTACTACTACTACTTACTACTACTACTACTACTACTACTACTGCTACTACTACTCCTGCTGCTGTTACGCTACACAATACTTATAGTCACAACTATATATTCTACAACTACTACTACTCTACTTCTACTACTACTACTACTACTACTACTACTACTACTACTACTACTACTACTACTACTACTACTACTACCTTTAATGTTTTCAAGATTAGATTACTGTAACATGCTAATGTACAATAAACCAAATAATGTTGTCAACAAACTACAGCGGATTCAAAATCAAGCTGCTAAATTAATTTTGAAGAAAAAAAACAAACTGATCATGTCACACCTTTGTTATGGACCTTGCATTGGCTCCCTGTCAGGTTTAGGATTAAGTACAAAATTGCTGTAATGTGCTTTAACTATTTTAATCAAACTTCTCCAGCTTATATATCAGATTTGATTAATGTCTATACTCCCTCACGTCCATTAAGATCTAGCGGTCAATTAAATTTATGTGTTCCAAAAAAAGGATCGAAGACATATGCGGATCGTGCATTTATTCATGCTGCTCCCGCTGTCTGGAATTCCTTACCATTTAGCCTCAGGAACGGGGTAATGGATTCCGAGTCATCTTTTAAAAAGAAATTAAAATCTCATCTTATGGAATGCTCACTAGATTAAAACAAAAATACAAAACAAAACAAAACAAAAAGAAGCATCCAAATTAGTAGACAACGCGTTTTTCCCTGATGTAGGCTAGTAAAATAGTTTTAAATTTCATAAAATTTTAACGAATAACTCGACCTGATAATAAATTTCTTTAGGTAAACATAGACGATTTGTGAGATGGCTCTTACCCTCAGATGGTTCACATTTATCAGATTGTTTATGATTTCAAATGCATTGATATTGATTTCTAATAATAATGTTATGTATTTATGTGTATATTTATATCATATGCGGATATTTGTGGGAATATGAGTGCTTACGTATAAATGTGTGTGTGTGTGTGTGTGTGTGTGTGTGTGTGTGTGCGTTCGTTTGTATGCCAATTTCTTTTCAAACTGATGTTTTATATCGGTGAATATTGTGCGCCTAGAGCTGTTTAACTATGGGATTAGGCGCTATATAAATAATCTTTATTATTATTATTATTATTATTATTATTATTATTATTATTATATTATTATTATTATTATTATTATTATTATTATTATTATTATTATTATTATTATTATTATTATTATTATTATTATTATTATTATTATAGGTAAGTAGTATCTGGCTATACTATAATTAATTAGACATTACTACTATGCAGCTCTACGCTGCACAATTCACTGCAACTTTACTACCTGTCGGTCTACGCGTCTTCAATAGGATTCCACAGTCTGACGTCACGTCCGCCTAGAAACGAACCGGCTGGCTCTAAACAAAAAAATCCGTGCTTGGTCCGGGAAAGGAATAATTGGAATATCTCTAAAAAAAACAATATTTATCTTAAATATGGTCCAGTGTTTTGTACCAGATTGTCTGCATCAGTCAGAGAGTCACTCCTGCAAGTTTTACAGATTTCCAAATGTAGAGGCAGACAAAAAATTGAGGAGAAGTGGATCACTTTAGTCAGGTAAGCACGCACGCCTCGTCGAACATTTGATAGAGTTCGTAGTCTAGATCTAGGTCAAGTTCTAGCTTACGTAGACCTATATTTTATGATTAAAGTGTACAATTGCACGAAATTATAAATAAAAATACATTCCAAACTAGGTTTTTATTGAAGTTGAAGCAAAAATGATATCTCAATCTACACGTTTTGATGCTGAGGCTGATAGATAAACTATAAACTGAATGAGAGTTCAGTTCTACTGATAAGTGATAATTTTTTTAAAAGGTGAAAAATAGAAGAAAGAGAAGTAAATATTTGTTAAAATATTACTTTAAACTCGATACCTTTATGGCAAAATGAAAATAAAAAAATAAAATAACGGAACCCCCCCCCCCCCCCCCCTCACGCAGATATTCTCTCTCTCTCTCTCTCTCTCTCTCTCTCTCTCTCTCTCTCTCTCTCTCTCTCTCTCTCTCTCTCTCTCTCTCTCTCTCTCTCTCTAACACACACACTTTCCTCTTTTTTGGAAAGTTTCTCTGATTCGCTGCCATGCCTCCCCTCCCCGACAGCCGAGGTGGCAACTCTGTGTGAACAATGAACAAAGCAAGATGGCGGCAGGGACCTCTCTCCTTTACCAATGCCCGATTGTTGACTCTCCAACGTTTTCATCACCGCACTGGCCAGTACAGTACTGACTGAAATAAATAGAAAACGCCAGTCTTGCCCCACTCAACCCCAAGATCAACTTTAAATGTGTAAATTTAAGAATTCATATTTTTATATATCTAGTCAAAATCATCAAAAGAAGTAATGAGGAAGGGCGACATTTTGCTGAATGTGCGATTTCATAAAAGACAGGCGAGAGACACACCAGTAACCTAGTCTCTTGCACACCTTTGATTTATCATGCATTGAGCTGGTGTCAAACAAGATAGTCTAAAACAAAGTACTTATCAAATTAAATAATATCAATATGCCCAACAGAATTATTGTTTTTTTTTTTAATCTTTTCTTTTCAGGAGAAAGGACAAAGATCCAACATCATCATCAAGAGTGTGTTCTTGTCACTTCAGAGATGGTGACAAAGCCAACCTCCCTGAATTGTTTGACAGAAATAAAAATAAATTATTTCCATCAGAACCAGAAAGAAAGAAAAGAAAAGTGACACAAGGAATTCCCACCCCATCTCAATTGGCACCCACATCAAGAAGACCACCACCACTACCACCACCACCATCATCATCATCATCATCACCATCATCATCATCATCATCATCATCATCATCATCATCATCATCATCATCATCATCATCATCATCATCATCATCATCATCATTATCTTCTCCCTCATCATCATCTCAACTCTCGTCACCATCATCACAGGATTCCATCTTTAAAAAAAACAGATTGTAGAACAAGTGAGGATATTTTAAATAGAACAATAAATTTAATTCAAGAACAAGAAATTACAGACAAACATAAGGGAATAGCTAGCTTAAAAAAACAACTTAGTTAGATTCAATGCACTTACGCTGTTTCAAGCCTTACAGAAAAAGTTCTTCGAATGGAGACAGGTGTACATTCTTTTAAAATATTTAATATTATTGTTCAATAAGTTGAGTGTTTTAGAGGTAACATCATTTATTATAGTGGATGGGAAGTTCAGAAGAGACAGTTGCATTAAAAGACAAAATTTTCATTACACTTATGAAACTTAGACAGAACTACACTAACCTTCATATTTCACAATTGTTTAGCGTTAGTGAAAGTGCTATAACAAATATTATACAAACTTTTATTCATGTTTTACATAAGGCATAAGCTTCTCTTTGAAAATGTTATCAAGGTTACATGCCCTTCTAGACATAAAAATAAGCTATCAGCTCCATCATCATTTGTAAGATTTCTAAATTGCAGAATGATCATTGATTGTACAGATGACCAAATTGCTATTTCTAAAGAAATGGATAAACAACGGTTAACTTATGCTTCTTATAGGTCCATGAATTCTGTTAAAGCTCTTGTTGGTGTGAGTCCAAATGGTGTGATAAATTTTGTTTCTAAACTTTATCCAGGGTCTGTCTCGGATAAGGTCATTGTACAAAATTGTGGATTACTAAAACTTTTAATTTTAAGCCCTGGAGATTTAATTTTAGTTTTAGCAGATAAAGGTTTCCTGATTCAAGATATTTTACCTCAAGGAGTAACTGTAAATATCCCTCCCTTTTTACATAATAAATTTACTGAAAATGAGATTTTGTTAACAAAAGAAATTGCTTCATGTAGAATTCATGTTGAGAGGGCTAATGGAAGACTGAAAAATGTTAACAACCTCTCATATATTCCAACCATGTTAAGAGAAACATCTGATATTATTTTTCAATTAGTTGCAGCACTTGTCAATCTCCAGTCTCCTCTTATTAAGGAGACTGCATTTTGTTAGCTTTGCCATTTATTTTGTACAACACACATATTTTGTTCATCCTCATCAAATCACCATTCAAAATAATGGTTTTGTAGGTCACCCATACATGATTTTACATGATAAACATGACAAATTATGGCATTGTTGTATCAATGTATGTTCAATGTCATTAACATTGTTAAATAAAATATGACAAATTAGTTTTGGACTGAATCAACCCAACGCATCATCAAGATAGATCTGTGGAAGTAAAAGAATAAAAGATTCAAATTTAGAGCTGCGAGCATGCTCAATAGGCAAAAAACAAACTAATAAAACGTCTGTTGTGGTCTTGTGGTATGACACTCGCTTTTGGATCAGAAGGTCCTGGGTTTGGGACTCGCTCTGCGCATAGTTGAGTCCTTGGAGAAGGCTCTTTGCTCACAATCTCTCACCGTACTCAGGTGTCAAATGAGTACCTGGCCATTAACAGCGTTGTCTC
>NC_088360.1:108493011-108548011 GCF_034508935.2 Berghia stephanieae
TTGGTTTTTCCAAACAATTTTCAGAATACCAATATTTATCGTCCCGATGGTTTTTCTGAACAAAATATCGCACAATCTTTACGGTATATAAGAATGTATGGTCTGGGATGAGTGAACAATTATATGTTTTACATTAACAATGTTGTACATACTGAATTATGTTGTAATCACGATCACTAAACCCTCCACAGGCTTGACCACTACTCACTCACATTGATGCCCTGGATTCAAAATGACACTGAAAACTGTACACTTTTATGTTGCATAAACATTTGTTACAATTCAATAGTTAAAAACCAGAGGCGTGTCTTGCTGTTGTGATTACTACGTGGATAAAAACTGATAACAATATGCATTAAACATGCACATTTGTCATAAAGAGGAAAATTTACAAGTTTTTCTCCAGCAACAGTAATGGCTACAAAGGGCATAACAATGAATTAATTTCGATTTGCTGAAAGCAGCAATAATTGTCTTTCCTGATGCTGTCTTTCTTCAGGCAATAATAATAATATTATGGTTGATTCCGTTCTGTTTAGTTTCAATACTGAAGTTTGGAAAATTATAGGATTTCATAACCCAATGTGATTGTACGTGTCTCTTTTTTTATTAAATACTCATAACCGAATTTGTTGTTGTTCTTACTGTTTTCATTTGGTTTTGCTTCTGTTTGTATTTTTAAAATTCGTATTTTCTTCTTTTTAGAAGGGAAGAGGATGTCTCCTATTGTTTAAATATGTTATCGCGTAATAATGGATGAAACAGAGAGAGATATAATTAAATTCATCGTCCTTATCAAAGGTTTTATTAGGTCTAACACGCTTTAGATACTTGGCACAATCTCTATTTATCGGCGTAGCTCTCGTAAAAGCATGCCAACCAGACGATCTTACAGATTCTTAACAGTATTTGCAACAGGTAAGCTTGAAATGCAATGCTGGTCACAGTTCTACAGAGCAACTAAATGCACCATTGTATCAAAACATTGTGATAAATACTAACAAAACCACAAGACCTCGCGTTTTGGCCGGCAGACAATGTTATGAGTGATCTAATTGACAGATCAAGTTGTTTGTTGTTTTAATCACCGCCCCCCCCCCCCCCCCACCCAAAAATAAAAGTGAAAACAAATCCCCAACAAAAGCTTAGAAAATGAATAAATAAATAAAAGACAAAGTAATATAAGCCGTGGGGGGGGGGGGGGGGGGGCAACAACAAACGAGTAACAACCCTATACACATGTATATGTGTAAGCTGTATGGGTATATCAACATGAATCACTTGACTGTTTAAAAGTTCTGCGCAAGTGCAAGCAGACCTGCGATAAAAATCCTGTGCAAAAGTAGATTAGCGTCTGAAAAATAAATGGTCATTCGCGCTTCAAACTGCGCAAGTGAATCGCAGCCGTCAGTATTCGAGGTTTTATTAGGTCTACCACGATTTAAATACTTGGCACTATTTATAATTTTCGGCTTAGCTCTCGTAAAAGCATGCCAACCAGACGATCTTACAGATTCTTAACAGTATTTGCTGCAGGTAAGCTTGAAATGCAATGCTGGTCACGGTTCTGCAGAGCAACTCAATGCACCATTGTATCAAAACATTGTGATAAATACTAACAAAACCACAAGATTCAAGTTTTGGCGGGCAGACAATGTTATGAGTGATCTAATTGACCGATAACGTTGTTTGTTTTTTAAAATCATTTTAATCAACAAAAATGTAGATAATGGATAAATAAATAAAAAAAACAAAGTAATATAAGCCGTGGGGGTGGGGGGGGGGGGGTAACAACACACAAATAACAAGCCTATACACATGTATATGTAAGCTGCATGGTACATCAACATGAATCACCTGACTGTTTAAAAGTTCTGCGCAAGTGCAAGCAGACCTGCGATAAAAATCCTGTGCAAAAGTAGATTAGAGTCTGAAAAATAAATGATCATTTGCGCTTCAAACTGCGCAAGTGAATCGCAGCCGTCAGTATCCGAGGTTTTATTAGGTCTACCACGCTTTAAATGGTTGGCACTATTTATACTTTTCGGCTTAGCTCTCGTAAAAGCATGCCAACCAGACAACCTTACAGATTCTTAACAATATTTGGTACAGGTAAGTTTGAAATGCAATGCTAGTCACAGTTCTACAGAGCAACTCAATGCATCAATTTATCAAAACATAAATACTAACGAAACTACAAGACCTCGCGTTTTGGCCGGTAGACATATTTTAAAGGCTATTATTGTACTTTGCCGGGTTTGATAGCACAATCAGTAGATCACTCGCATCACATACAATGGGACAGAGATCGATCACGGAGGAAATCAAGATTTGTTTCTGACGCCCCCCCCCCCCCCCCCACATCCTATACCCCTGTCTATCTAGCAGTAATTTGGTAGGTGGGTCCGCAAGATACTGTGAAATGTACTTCCTCCTATCCTAAGGGTAGCAAGCGATTGATATGGTCTGTTTGAAGCTATAAAACCGGGATAAACTCCGGCTCCATGGGCTTAATGGCTTTGACGGACTATGTCATCTATCATATTACTGGCAATGTAGCCTTTCTTGGGATCTTTTACAAGACTATTTTCATCGACAAAGCTATTTGTAAGAAATCTATGTAATGAAAGAGAAAATAAATGACTCTAAACACACGTATAATGATGATAATCACAGATGAAAACTTTTTACTTCATAATCAACTGGCATGATAATATGCCCCTCTTTATAATTAAATATGAAATATCAAAGGTTCATCAATTGATCTGCTTAACAACTTTAATGGGCCATTTTCTACGTGTGCATAGTTGCAGGTCTGATCACCGAACGCAATTATGTTGTTGTGTAGAATATTTTACGTCGATTCGACAGTATTTCCAATACAACAATGAGCCCATAAAATTTGGGCTATCAGACCTGAAATAAGTAGCATCAAAGATTTCTATTCATAGCTAATGGCAGTTTATTAATCTCCAGCATTACTATTACATCAACAATTTATGTAACATTTGTGGAAAGATAGAGATACATAGTGTCGTTTACAAAAGATTTTAACTTTTCTTATCCAGATGTATTAGATACTAGACAGTCTAATAACCAAAATATGTAACAAATCGCTGTGCATAAAATGCGAAGAAACACCCCTATCGACTCAAATTTTGGAAATAACATGGAGACTATTTAATTTGGCGGATGTTGTGAGTATTTTACCTAAACGCATAGCATCAATATCAATCAGACTATAACAAATCAAGGTTACACATAGTTTTGTGTGCAGGTACGCTATATCCGGTTGGTGGATGTTGTGAGTATTCTGAGTAAATGCATAGCATCAAGAAACCATGCCAAATACTCCTCCCAAAAATATTGACACTTGGAATAAAAATGGCGACGATTAATTTCAGCCGTATGTGATGAAGACAGCAAATACTTGGGCAAATCCTGTCTGATCTGAAATTGTAAACAATAGGATTGTTCATGAAGCAATTCTAGAAATGTTTCCATTTGTTGGAAATCGTGTAAATTCTGCGTTTAAAACATTAAAAGTATCAATTATAACTTAACATGTCTATCTGGTAGTATGCAGGGATAACAATGTATACCAAAAAGTGAATTTAATCCTCTTCTTTATTAACAAGGGGTCCCGATAGCTCAGTTGATAGAGCACTCGCTTCACACGCAAAGGGACAGAGATTGGTCTCTATTGTGGTCGAGATTTTTTTTCTGACCCCTTGTCCACCGACCAATGATTGGGTAGCTGGGTCTTTTAGATCTGGCGGAAAGTACTTGAGAAAGAGAAGCATCCTATGAGAAGGGTAGCACGCAATAGCCATTGTTCTGTTTCACGTTTTATAGAAACCGAGATAAACCGTGGCCTTCGTAAAGTTATGGCCTGACGCTGACCAAAAGATGACGTCAAAATGTCAGTCTTTTGCCACAAAAGAAAACAAATCGTGACTTGTATTCAATAGTTCAACCAATGAAATAAATTGTTTCCATGAGCACTACTAACGACAACTCACCAGGCGGTGCAAAAATCAAATAAAGACGTCAAACTGCCAGTCCTTTTGGATTTCAGTGTCAGGCTATAGATAGAATGCGCTTGGCCAAGGAGTTCACAACATTGCCATCCGGAAGTATAACGGACCAACACACAAACTCTGTGTAACCATGAACTTTTATAGTCTGGTTAATACAGTTTAGTGAGAACAACTCACAAACGCGGATGGCAAAAACAATAACAAAGGCCTGAGTGACGTCATCTGCATACTATCTATAACATAACGATGGCAACGGTAGAATGAAGTTGACGTCAAAAGGGTCTTTGTTATTGTTTTTTTTCCATCCGCTTTTATGAGTAATTCTCACTAAATTGTGTTAACCAGACTATAAACGTTCAAGGTTACACACAGTTTTGTGTGTTGGTCGTTATACTTCCTGTGGCAATGTTTGTGAGCTTCTTAGCCAAGCGCATACTATCTAAGAAGCACACAACATTGCCATCCGGAAGTATAACTGACAAACATACACAATCTGTGTAATCGTGCACGTTTATAGCCTGGATAATACAGTTCAGTGAGAATAACTCATAAAAATAGGTGGCAAAGACCTGGGTGACGTCAACTTCGTTCTATCTATGGATAGTTCGAAGATGACGTCAATCAGGTATTTGTTATTGTTTTTTGCCATCCGCGTTTATGAGTAATGCTCACTGAACTGTATTAACCTGACTGTAAACGTTCATGGATACACACAGTTTTGTGTGTTGGTCCGTTATATTTCCGGATGGCAATGTTATGAGCTTCTAAGCCAAGCGCATACTATCTATAGATATTCATTCCATGTGAGGCCTGTGAGGGTGAATATTTTTATGACCCACCCCCCCCCCTCCCCCCGGTCCAGCCAACAATGATTGAGAAGCTGGGTCTGAGTGACGTCATCTTCGAACTATCTATATTGGAGTAAGGTATCATATTGTCCAAATGGTAGCAAGCAATCGTACATTTCCGTATAAGCTATAGATAGTATGCAGATGACGTCACTCAGGCCTTTGTTATTGTTTTTGCCATCCGCGTTTGTGAGTTGTTCTCAATAAACTGTATTAACCAGACTATAAAAGTTCATGGTTACACAGAGTTTGTGTGTTGGTCCGTTATACTTCCGGATGGCAATGTTGTGAACTCCTTGGCCAAGCGCATTCTATCTATATAAATAGGGATAAATGAATGTTATACATTAGAAGGATTACTTAATAACGACGTGCACTTATATTCAGGTCTGATAACCCAATTTATTATGGGCCCATAATTTGTCATGGAAATATTCTCAAACCAACAAACGGAATTATCGACAATAACAATGTTTAAACAAGCCTTTACTTGCGTTCGGATATCAGACATGCAAGTATAGATAGTTCGAAGATGACGTTACTCAAGCCTTTGTTGTTATATTTTGCCATCCGCATTTTTGAGTTATTCTCAGTGAACTGTATTAAACCGACTATAAACGTTCATGGTTACACAGAGTTTTGTGTGTTGGTCCACTATACTTCCGGATGGCAATGTTATGAACTTCATAGCCAAACGCATACTATCTATAGGCACGTCGAGTAATGCCTATAGATAGTATGCAGATGACGTCACTCAGGCCTTTGTTATTGTTTTTGCCATCCGTGTTTGTGAGTTGTTCTCACTAAACTGTATAGATAGAATGCGCTTGGCCAAGGAGTTCACAACATTGCCATCCGGAAGTATAACGGACCAACACACAAACTCTGTGTAACCATGAACTTTTATAGTCTGTTTAATACAGTTTAGTGAGAACAACTCACAAACGCGGATGGCAAAAACAATAACAAAGGCCTGAGTGACGTCATCTGCATACTATCTATAGATAGAACGCGCTTGGCCAAGGAGTTCACAACATTGCCATCCGGAAGTATAACGGACCAACACACAAACTTTGTGTAACCATGAACTTTTATAGTCTGGTTAATACAGTTTAGTGAGGACAACTCACAAACGCGGATGGCAAAAACAATAACAAAGGCATGAGTGACGTCATCTGCATACTATCTATTAACCAGACTATAAAAGTTCATGGTTACACAGAGTTTGTGTGTTGGTCCGTTATACTTCCGGATGGCAATGTTGTGAACTCCTTGGCCAAGCGCATTCTATCTATGCACGGAGCATCTCGTTTGACCTTTGCCTCGTAGCCAGAAGGTACCTAGATTGATTCCTCACCGCGATTTGCAGCCCTGACGAAGTCACCTCCCCTTAGCCTACTTTGTGACCAGTCACGACTGGGCTGTGCTTTTCTTTCTTTGGGAGTTTCATTGATGGAATTCAGCTGTTATTATGGTTTATAATGATAGTATGCAAATGGTGTTTGAAGCTCTAAGATGTAAATAACACTGGACTATGAATTGGAATGTTCAATTTCATTAACGAAGACAAATGCTGTGTGGACATTTCAGATAATATACTCATTTTGTCAGCAAAACACGATGAATAAAGCACTAAAGACTAAACTGTTTCATTCATCGTGATTTGGTGACAAAGGGGTAACCCGAAACATCCACAACACCAATTAATGTAAAGCTTTCATTCCATTTGACTATTGTTATTCATTGTGATAGTACGCCATTACCTGTAATTGGATTCAATAGTCTGATGTCACGTCGCCGGGAAACGGTTCTAAACAAAGAAAATCGGTACTTTTTCTTCTTCATGCTGGCTAGAACTTTTCATATGTCTTGTGATCAGAATGTGTAAAAGTCAAAACATGATCAGATTTATAATGTTTTTTTTTTCGTCTGGATACGCTTTTATGCTCGTCGGAGAAATATTTCATAAGGGCGTCCGCCATTGTTCCGATACGAAATCGGGTCGAACGAGACGCCGAACGCCGAACCCGAACGGATATAGCCTTCTCACGTGACCATGAACGAGATCTGGATAGTGAAGACTCTCAAGCGGTATGCAGCATCGGATCTAAGGTCACGTGATAGAGGATAGCTTTGGTTGTTGTTGGCTTGTGTTAGGGGAGGGGCAAGGCCAGTGTCATTCAATAGTATATAATTGTGCACGTGGCGCTCTATACAGAGAGAAAATTATAAATTGATTACGGGCGAAGGTGGGGGGAGGGGGGAGGGGGGGGGGGGTGGGGGTTGACCCACAAACGATCGAGGTGTTGGGCCTCGGGTAGACCATGATACGAAATCAAAGAGAAAAGGCCACTGGTACTTGGATGGTGGAAATGGTTGGGGGGTGGGGGGGGGGGGGAGGGTAGTGACAATCAGCATGGGGTGTATATATTAACATTAATAATATAGGCAATAGATGACCAGGGATGTGTATTGTTTGTCTATGTTTGTGTGTGTGTGTGTGCGCGCGCGTGTGTGTGAAAGAGATTACACAAAAATACCTTTCTCGGGAGCTTCCAAATGATTACGTATACGATAAATTTGAAAACCACATTGTTGAATCAGCTTGCAAAAAGGAGAACATTTATCTTTGTTTCACAAAACTAGGTTTAGAAATAAAAAATTTTTCTAGTAGATTGATTTTGAAAAAAATATTGCTCAATTTTTTAAATTTAATGATAGTTTCTTTATTTTCCGGTCGGTTTTCTTGATTTATATCTCATTTTTCAATTCTCAATGCGACGAGCACACTGATGTATCTCGTGTGATTCAAAAGCGTTGTTTGTTTTTTTAATATATATATTGGTCAGAATCAGCGTGGGTGCGCAACCGGATGCGCGGGTTGACGGAGGTAGGAAACAATAACAAACCCACATGGTTGCCATTACCTCCACCATCATTCTCGCTCACGGTTTGTGGAAAGCACTTCATTACAGGCACGTAATAGTGAATCTAGTTTTTGTTTTGAACATTTCTATTATTATTCTTTGTAAATTGACCCATATTAAAAGAAACATACAAACAAAACAGGCATGACCAGTCACTAACAATGCCGTGTAGTGTGTAGACAGTAACACAGTACGGTGAACATGACTGACACTGGGATCGGAATGTCGGAACCCATGAGTCGTTCGCAACTCTGCCTCACGTATTCATTTAATCAGTCAATTTAATTTTTATTAAGCTTGCGTAAAACATACAAACAAAAAAGACATGACCAGTCACTAACAATGCAGTGTAGTGTGTAGACAGTAACACGGTACGGTGAACATGAATGACACTGGGATCGGAATGTCGGAACACAGTAGTCGTTCGCAACTCAGCCTCGCGTACTCATTTAATCAGTCAATTTAAATTTCATTTAGCTTGCCTATTCTTCAAGTTTATGATATATTCACTTTTTCTATTTAAAAAGGGTAATCCAAACAGACCATAAAAACGATTTTATAATAAGCCGACTTCAACTTCCATCACTTACGACACGAACTTATTTTGGGTGGGTTTTTTTAACAAAACCGTTTGACTCAAACTAAAGCTTCGGCATTGGATAAGGA
The DNA here is from genome assembly GCF_034508935.2 of Berghia stephanieae. Classification (NCBI taxonomy): domain Eukaryota; kingdom Metazoa; phylum Mollusca; class Gastropoda; order Nudibranchia; family Aeolidiidae; genus Berghia; species Berghia stephanieae. The sequence goes on from NC_088360.1 coordinate 108,501,493, forward strand.
GCGAGGTCCCTGTTGCCATCTTGCTTAGTTTATACAGAGACTGGGTTGCCAGCTTGGCTGTTCTTGATAAATAGTAGTAAATAGCACAACCTTGTGCAATGAGAGATAGAGAGAGAGAGAGAGATTTTGAACAAAAAACGAATCTCTCTCTCTCTCTCTCCTTACCCTCTCTCTCTCTCTCTCTTGCCCTCTCTCTCTCTCTCTCTCTCTCACTCTCTCTCTCTCTCTCTCTCTCTCTCTCTCTCTCTCCCTCTCTCTCTCTCTCTTCCTATTTCATCTGTCACACTGTTTGACAATCTTCTTCACCTGGCTCACTTGTACTTGTAATATCGGGTGTAAGGTAAAATTTTGAACAATTATTATTATTTATAAAATGCAGAAACTTTGCAAATAAACCGATAGACTAGATATTAATTCGATTCGAAAAGTGAAACACAAAAGGAGAATTTGCGAATACCCGGTCCAGACATAAGCGTCATGGTCTTATTTATAAAGTGCAGAATCTTTGCAAATAAACGGATAAAATAGAGATTAATTCGATTCGAAAAGTGGAACACAAAAGCAGAATTTGCGAATGCCCGGTCCAGACATAAGTGTTATGGTCTTATTTATAAAATCTAGAAACTTTGAAAATAAACGGACAAGATAGAGATTCATTCGATTCGAAAAGTGGAACACAAAAGCAGAATTTGCGAATGCCCGGTCCAGACATAAGCGTTATGGTCTTATTTATAAAGTGCAGAAACTTTGCAAATAAACAGATAAGATAGAGATTCATTCGATTCGAAAAGTGGAACACAAAAGCAGAATTTGCGAATGCCCGGTCCAGACATAAGCGCTATGGTCTTATTTATAAAGTGCAGAAACTTTGCAAATAAACGGATAAGATAGAGATTCATTCGATTCGAAAAGTGGAACACAAAAGCAGAATTTGCGAATGCCCGGTCCAGACATAAGCGCTATGGTCTTATTTATAAAGTGCAGAAACTTTGCAAATAAACGGATAAGATAGAGATTCATTCGATTCGAAAAGTGGAACACAAAAGCAGAATCTGCGAATGCCCGGTCCAGACATAAGCGTTATGGTCTTATTTATAAAGTGCAGAAACTTTGCAAATAAACGGATAGACTAGATGTTATTTCGATTCGAAAAGTGGAACACAAAAGGAAAATTGGTGAATACCCAGTCCAGACATAAGCGTCATAGTCCTATTTATAAAGTACAGAATCTTTGCAAATAGACGGATAAAATAGAGATTAATTCGATTCGAAAAGTGGAACACAAAAGCAGAATTTGCGAATGCCCGGTCCAGACATAAGCGCTATGGTCTTATTTATAAAGTGCAGAAACTTTGCAAATAAACGGAAAAAACAGATTATTTCAATCGAACAGTGGAACACAAAGGCAGAATCTGCGAACAACCGGCCCAGACATAAGCGTTATGGTCTTATTTATAAATCTAGAAACTTTGCAAATAACGGATAAAATAGAGATTAATTCGATTCGAAAAGTGGAACACAAAAGCAGAATTTGCGAATGCCCGGTCCAGACATAAGCGTTATGGTCTTATTAATAAAATGCAGAAACTTTGCAAATAAACGGATAGACTAGATATTAATTCGATTCGAAAAGTGGAACACAAAAGCAGAATTTGCGAATGCCCGGTCCAGACATAAGCGCTATGGTCTTATTTATAAAGTGCAGAAACTTTGCAAATAAACGGAAAAAAATAGAGATTAATTCTAATCGAACAGTGGAACACAAAGGCAGAATTTGCGAACAACCGGTCCAGACATAAGCGTTATGGTCTTATTTATAAAGTGCAGAAAATTTGCAAATAAACGGATAAGATAGAGATATATTCGATTCGAAAAGTGGAACACAAAAGCAGAATTTGTGAATACCCGGTCCAGGCATAAGCGTCATGGTCTTGTTTAAATGAAACAATGCCATTTAAAAAAATATATGGTCAATGAGTAATTAAGCTAAATATGCGGAGTTCAAATAGATAATTTGATCTGTGAATTATTTTTATAATTAGCTGTTTTTATTCTCCATCATTTAGGTTATGTGATTAAGTTTATAATTGAAATACAAACTTTATCTCACTTATCAATGTTTTGCAATAAAGGAGAGTGTGAGTGAACCTGAGCAAAGGAAATTATTTGAGAGAGTGATATTTATCATGCTTTTCAGTTTGTAGTTGAATTCTAGAATGGATTCTTTATAGTTCTCATTGATTGTATGTCAGTATGTCAGTCTTTAGGACACCGATTACCCTAATGCGGCCACAATTTACAATGTGACGGCCACAAGCCCGTTAAACACAGAGTGGGGTATTGTTGTTTGCAAGTAATGCTATGGTTTTAATAGGATATCTGTCTCCTATTAAAATACATTCCTGTGTTGGATTTTGGATTAAATTCATGTCTTCTTCGGATTTTGGGATATTTAATTTTCATGGATTGTGATTGTGATTTTCAAGACTATTAATGTAAGTAAATGCCCAAATAGATATTTTTATTCATTTATTCTTTATTTATTTTTTTTAGTTTTGTTTTGTTTTGAAGCATTTATTATAAGAAATATTGTACATATGCACTTATACACCAAAGACTATATCCTTTCAACTGCTTATTTATATTATTATTATTATTATTATTATTATTATTATTATTATTATTATTATTATTATTTATTATTATTATTATATGATAATAATATATAATAATTAATATATAATAATAATAATAATAATAATAATAATAATAATAATAATAATAATAATAATAATAATAATAATAATAATAATATAATAATAATTAATAATAATAAGTGCATTGAGTGAAATCCCAATCATGGTTGCCCAAATAAAACTGGCGCTAGAATCCCGACTACCTGTCTAAACGAATGTTGTTTGTACGATACATACTAACTACACGTTCAATATCGGGGGCAGAAAATATACGTTTGGTTTTATGAAATTAAAACAGTAGTCCCACATTGTTCTTTGATGTTATTTGTGGTTGCATTTGCTTTGAAACTTACACATTATATTGTGTTACATTGTTTACAAAATATTTCTGGTACTCGTATGCATGTGTAGTCAACGGACCACCGGTCAATCGTGTTCTTTATTATTTTATTATTAATTTTGGCTTGACATCTTACATATGTGAATTTGACAGGTTGTTATGGATGGTAATTATAACATTAAGTGATTTTTAAACATTTTTACGGCGTTTTAAATGTCTTTCTTGCATTCATTGCCGAGCACCTCCACTTTTCTGTTACTATTTTAACGATCAGCTGATTTTCTCTTGCCTCCCCTTTAATTTCGCGGACTTTTTTCAGAACGAGGCGTGGGAGTGGCTAATACTGAGAGTCCTCACTAATTAATTCCTGAGCGTTGATATGGTGACGCAACTATTACATACAAGACCTTGCAGTCGAGTCGGCAGGGCTTGTGGGTTACACAATCACTATTTACCCATCGGTCAGCGGTACTCTTTGATGTATACAACACTCACCGCCTTTACGCAAAGCCGCCTGCCCATAAATCAAGAGATGGTCTCCTAACTGTTCACAAGCGAACTGTCAAACGAGCAATCGATGATTGGATAAGAATCTCAAGATCTCATATAATAAGGTAAGTTTTGGAGAGGTGATATCCCCCCACCCGTCATCGGACAGAACTTTCATTGCGTTATATCATATAAGTTCCGCCTCCTCTTTCTATTCCGGAGTGACGAGATTAGACGAGAGGACGCGAGAAAAAAACTGATCACGTGATCGGTAAGTCGTTCGTTCGGTGTCCGTTCGGTGAGCAACTATAACTCTGTAATTAGAGCCAGTTACTAACTTACCATGCGTCATTACGAGGGAAGTGACGTTACGACTGTTGAAGCGTATTGTCTTCATATTTTAACATTTACCTCGCCAGTTAAAATATTACGGTTTATGCAACTAAATGGGACATTTTCTTTTCAAAGGATAATGAGATAAAGGCCCTGTGGTAGGTAGCGGATTGGTATGTGGACAATAAAAAGTAATTATATCTCAGAATCAATTTGGTTAAAGATTATTCAATACTCGATTCTCACCATGGTTATTAAAATTGACAGCATTGCCTGTCTTGGTATAGGCGAATCTCGGATTAGGTGCCGTCCTGTCATAGAGACAACACCGAGGATTTCCCGCATCGTCCAGGACAGCAAACCAAGAGAGATCAACAGGACAGTCAGACAAGTAGAGGCACAGGTAGAACCGTCTTCCGCAACGTCCAATTCTGTATTGAAGAAGAGGTATCCATCCACCTTATTACTGCTATTGCTGCTGTCAATGCAACTATCACTACTACTACTACTACTACTACTACTACTACTACTACTACTACTACTACTACTACTACTACTACTACTACTACTACTACTACTACTGCTGCTACTACTACTACTACTACTACTACTACTACTACTACTACTACTACTACTACTACTACTAATATTACTGCCACTACTACTACTACTAATGCTACTACTACCACCACTACTAATACTACTACTACTACTACTACTACTACTACTACTACTACTACTACTACTACTACTACTACTACCACTACTACTACTACTACTACTACTACTACTACTACTACTACTACTGCTACTACTACTAATATTACTACTACTACTACTACTACTACTACTACTACTACTACCTTTTACTACTACTACTACTACTACTACTACTACTACTACTACTACTACTACTACTACTACTACTACTACTACTACTACTACTACTACTACAACTACTACTACTACCTTTTACTACTATTACTACTACTACTACTACTACTACTACTACTACTACTACTACTACTACTACCACTACTAATACTATTACTCTTACCAATTCTACTACCACCACCACCACTACTAATACTACTACTATCACTACTACTACTACTACTACTACTACTACTACTACTACTACTACTACTACTACTACTACTACTACTACTACTACTACTACTACTACTACTACTATACTACCTTTTACTACTACTACTACTACTACTACTACTATAACAACTACTACTACTACTACCTTTTACTACTACTACTACTACTACTACTACTACTACTACTACTACTACTACTACTACTACTACTACGACTACTACTACTACGACTACTAATACTATTACTCTTACCAATTCTACTACACATACTACTATACTACTACTACTACTACTACTACTACTACTACTACTACTACTAACTAACTACTACTACTACTACTACTACTCTACTACTACTAACTATACTACTACTACTACTACTACTACTACTACTACTACTACTACTACTACTACTACTACTACTACAATACTACTACTACTACTACTACTACTTACTACTATACTACTACTATACTACTATATACTACTACTACTACTATCTACTACTAGACTACTATACTATTACTTACCCTTTACTACACCACTATACTACTATACTACTACTACTACTACTACTATACTACTACTACTACTACTACTACTACTACCTTTTACTACTACTACTACTACTACTACTACTACTACTACTACTACTACTACTACTACTTGTGTCGGTGTGACTGTCTGTCCAGGCGTTTTTTGTTTAGTTGTTTTTTAGGGGTTTTTGTGTTTTTCTTTTTCATCGTCTTCATATCTCTCACTCTCACTATCCACACATCCTTCTATTTTTTGTCCAAACTTTTGGAGAAGGTAGTACTGACACAATTATTATCTCATCTTAAGAACAACAGTTCAGTCAGCCTACAAACAGCAACACAGAACTGAACCGGCGCTTCTTAAAATCTTTTGTTATATTATAATGCGGATGCTAACAATATCAATTTATTATGCCTTTAAGATCTTTCAGCTGCCTTTGACACAATTGACCATTACATTTTGTTAAGAAGACTAGAAAATACGTTCGACGTAAAAGGAATTACCCTTAAAATGGTTTACATCATATTTACAGGATCGATGGCAGACTGTCGTGGTGAATGGTATTCAGTCAGAACAAGTTTTTGGCCCTGTCCTTTTTTTTCTGTATATATGCAGCCCCTTTCTAGTGTGATATCCAGATACAATCTGAGTTATCATTTTAATGCTGGTGATACGCAAATTCATGATTCAGTACCCCTATGTAATTTACAATTCTTAATACAACGAATTTCGAGCTGTTTTAATGAGATTAAATCTTGAATGTACCATAACAAGTTAAAATTAAATGATAGTAAATGATAGTAAAACTGAGATTTTAAAGTGTGGAAGGCAAATAATTCACATATTTTTCTCGGAAATAGCACAATAGAATTTTCAAATAAAGCAAAAAACCTTAGCGTCATCATTGATAGACATCTTTCCATAACAAGCTGCTACGTGAATAACACCATACAATCTATGTACATAGAAATGAATAAAATAAGCAAAATTCGTAATTTAATGTAGCAGAACGTTTAATTAATTCCCTTGTTTTATCTAAATTGTACTATTGTAACTCCCTGTGGGCGAAATTAGCTAAAGACAAAATATTTTTTTTTGTTCATCTTATTAGCTCATAATTTAGGCACCTTTAAATTTAGTAAGAATGATGTCGCCTATTTCATTCAGTATAAATGTACCAACAGATTTCGTTCCATTTCATGCTTTTCGTTTCCTATGACAATGAAGATATTGATTTTAAAACAAAAAGGTATGTGTGTTGTACGTGTTAGGGGCGGGGGGGGGGGGGGGCATACCCTATTTTCAAGCTATTCTTAGGTTTAATTCACTGTCACTCACTCACCCCAATATCGTTGTACAATGACTAAACCCTGATACACAATTAAAGTCTAATTTACAAGATAGCAAAAATCATCAATAAGCGTAAATTAAAGCTATTATGCTTAATAAAAATAGACTCATCTTGAAAAAGGAGTCAGGGTCTAAAAGATTGAGGAATAGTCTAATGTAGTAATATTATATCAGAGTTACGCCTACAAACTTGACGGAGATAATTTATTCATCGGCAAGCGAGCGCCACAGCCGATAGATCCTCTCACGCCAGGTCAACCACACTTAGCCTTGCCTCTCACTCGTCCGTGATGGCTGCTGCTTCTTATGGTTCACACTATTATGTTATGACGATCGACCCAATCAGCAAAGTCCGGTCCGCATTCGTGCACCGTCGCGAACCCGCCTGGTAGCATCGTCACAACACACCTTTCGACTAGATGCTCTGCCGTTTCGGGTTCTTGCCCACAGCGTGGACATATTGGACAGGAAGTTAGACCCCACTGATGTAACGCACCGGCCGTTAGGCAGCTCCTCGACCGAAGCCGATTCGCAGCTACCCAGTGTCTCCTCTTACTGGTATCAAAGCCTGGCAACTTCTCACCAAGCTTAGAGGAGTGTAGGCCGTGATGGCAGCAGCTTCTTATGGTTCACACTATTATGTTATGACGATCGACCCAATCAGCAAAGTCCGGTCCGCGAGGGATTGAATTCGTCCAAACCGACTTCCATCTCGTATGTGCAGCTCTGTCCGTAGTCAGGGATTCTGCGTACAAGGGTTGCCGGGACTTATTTCGGCTCGAAACGGGGGCACCGTTCATTATGCGCATGAGAGGGGTATCCCCATTCGCCGTGATGGCGAGTGCTCGCCCTCGCTGACGTAAAATGTTTGTCGATCGAGTTATTCGTATTTTGCTATATATTCTTAACTGAGATACTTAATTCAGAAAAGTGAGTGGAGCAGGCACTTATGTTGGCAACAACAGGATATGAAGTGAATAGAAAAGTGCCAGAAGACAATAGAGAATAAAAATTTTTCGCGGCGGTGGTGGGGTTCGAACCTGCGACCCCATTGGCACGACAACTCCGCCTGGCAGGTGAGAGCGCGGCTCCACCGCGTGAGCTATCCACGAACACAAAAATATTCGTTTCAAACCCAAAGTCATTACTAGATCCCTCTCTCACCCACTTCCCGAGACCGCCGATTCGTTCGTACACCACCATCGCGAATAATCCTGACCAGCAGCTAAGCCCAATAGCCAATATTCTCAACACAAACATATAACACAGAAACGATTGAGACATTGAGTATGCTCCGGTGTATGGGGTGAATTTTTAATTCAGAAAAGTGAGTGGAGCAGGCACTTATGTTGGCAACAACAGGATATGAAGTGAATAGAAAAGTGCCAGAAGACAATAGAGAATAAAAATTTTTCGCGGCGGTGGTGGGGTTCGAACCTGCGACCCCATTGGCACGACAACTCCGCCTGGCAGGTGAGAGCGCGGCTCCACCGCGTGAGCTATCCACGAACACAAAAATATTCGTTTCAAACCCAAAGTCATTACTAGATCCCTCTCTCACCCACTTCCCGAGACCGCCGATTCGTTCGTACACCACCATCGCGAATAATCCTGACCAGCAGCTAAGCCCAATAGCCAATATTCTCAACACAAACATATAACACAGAAACGATTGAGACATTGAGTATGCTCCGGTGTATGGGGTGAATTTTTAATTCAGAAAAGTGAGTGGAGCAGGCACTTATGTTGGCAACAACAGGATATGAAGTGAATAGAAAAGTGCCAGAAGACAATAGAGAATAAAAATTTTTCGCGGCGGTGGTGGGGTTCGAACCTGCGACCCCATTGGCACGACAACTCCGCCTGGCAGGTGAGAGCGCGGCTCCACCGCGTGAGCTATCACGAAACAAATATTCGTTTCAAACCCAAAGTCATTACTAGATCCTCTCTCACCCACTTCCGAGACCGCCGATTCGTTCGTAACCACCATCGCGAATAATCCTGACCAGCACTAAGCCAATAGCCAATATTCTCACACAAAAACATATAACACAGAAACGATTGAGACATGAGTATGCTCCGGTGTATGGGGTGAATTTTTAATTCAGAAAAGTGAGTGGACAGGCACTTATGTTGGCAACAACGGATATGAAGTGAATAGAAAAGGCCAGTAAGACAATAGGAAGAATAAAAATTTTTCGCGGCGGTGTGGGGTCGAACCTGCGACCTCCATTGCACGACAACTTCGCCTGGCATGGGAGCGCGGCTCACCGCGTGAGCTATCCACGAACACAAAAATATTTTTCAAACCAAAGTCTTACTAGATCCCTCTCTCACCACTTCCGAGACCCCGATTCGTTCGTACACACCATCGCGAATAATCGACCAGAGCTAGCCCAATACCAATATCTACAACAAACATATAACACAGAAACGATTGAGACATTGAGTATCTCCGGTTGTATGGGGTGAATTTTTATTCAGAAAAGTGAGTGAGCAGGCACTTATGTTGTGCACAAATCGGATATGAAGTGAATAGAAAAGTCCCAGAAGACAATAGAGAATAAAATTTTTCGCGCGGTGGTGGGGTTCGAATGCGACCCATTGGCACGAAACTCGCCTGCGGTGAGAGCCGCGGTGGAGCGCGATCTACATGACAGGCGAAAGAATATTGTTGGTCATGGAGTCGCGGTGGAGCCCCTCTCACCGCCAGCGAGTTTGATCCATGTCCGTTCACACGTTTTTATTCACTTCATTTATCACTTATTCGTTGCCAACATAAGTGCCTGCTCCACTCACTTTTCTGAATTAAAAATTCACCCCATACACCGGAGCATACTCAATGTCTCATCGTTTCTGTGTTATATGTTTGTGTTGAGAATATTGGCTATTGGGCTTAGCTGCTGGTCAGGATTATTCGCGATGGTGGTGTACGAACGAATCGGCGGTCTCGGGAAGTGGGTGAGAGAGGGATCTAGTAATGACTTTGGGTTTGAAACGAATATTTTTGTGTTCGTGGATAGCTCACGCGGTGGAGCCGCGCTCTCACCTGCCAGGCGGAGTTGTCGTGCCAATGGGGTCGCAGGTTCGAACCCCACCACCGCCGCGAAAAATTTTTATTCTCTATTGTCTTCTGGCACTTTTCTATTCACTTCATATCCTGTTGTTGCCAACATAAGTGCCTGCTCCACTCACTTTTCTGAATTAAAAATTCACCCCATACACCGGAGCATACTCAATGTCTCAATCGTTTCTGTGTTATATGTTTGTGTTGAGAATATTGGCTATTGGGCTTAGCTGCTGGTCAGGATTATTCGCGATGGTGGTGTACGAACGAATCGGCGGTCTCGGGAAGTGGGTGGAGAGGGATCTAGTAATGACTTTGGGTTTGAAACGAATATTTTTGTGTTCGTGGATAGCTCACGCGGTGGAGCCGCGCTCTCACCTGCCAGGCGGAGTTGTCGTGCCAATGGGGTCGCAGGTTCGAACCCCACCACCGCCGCGAAAAAAAATTTTTATTCTCTATTGTCTTCTGGCACTTTTCTATTCACTTCATATCCTGTTGTTGCCAACATAAGTGCCTGCTCCACTCACTTTTCTGAATTAAAAATTCACCCCATACACCGGAGCATACTCAATGTCTCAATCGTTTCTGTGTTATATGTTTGTGTTGAGAATATTGGCTATTGGGCTTAGCTGCTGGTCAGGATTATTCGCGATGGTGGTGTACGAACGAATCGGCGGTCTCGGGAAGTGGGTGAGAGAGGGATCTAGTAATGACTTTGGGTTTGAAACGAATATTTTTGTGTTCGTGGATAGCTCACGCGGTGGAGCCGCGCTCTCACCTGCCAGGCGGAGTTGTCGTGCCAATGGGGTCGCAGGTTCGAACCCCACCACCGCCGCGAAAAATTTTTATTCTCTATTGTCTTCTGGCACTTTTCTATTCACTTCATATCCTGTTGTTGCCAACATAAGTGCCTGCTCCACTCACTTTTCTGAATTAAAAATTCACCCCATACACCGGAGCATACTCAATGTCTCAATCGTTTCTGTGTTATATGTTTGTGTTGAGAATATTGGCTATTGGGCTTAGCTGCTGGTCAGGATTATTCGCGATGGTGGTGTACGAACGAATCGGCGGTCTCGGGAAGTGGGTGAGAGAGGGATCTAGTAATGACTTTGGGTTTGAAACGAATATTTTTGTGTTCGTGGATAGCTCACGCGGTGGAGCCGCGCTCTCACCTGCCAGGCGGAGTTGTCGTGCCAATGGGGTCGCAGGTTCGAACCCCACCACCGCCGCGAAAAATTTTTATTCTCTATTGTCTTCTGGCACTTTTCTATTCACTTCATATCCTGTTGTAACTGAGATACTGTTCTTTTGGTGGACGAGGCATTTTGCGTTGCGGTTAACCAGGGTGAACAGTATGTGAGACGGTCGTATAAGATACTGTCCTTTGGTTGGTTACAGGTAGAGTTATTTGCTTGGCTTTAACCAAGAAAGAACAGTATCTCAAAATATTACGCAACATATTACGTCAATGAAATCGCCGATTAACAGAAAAACGCAATTTATCATTAGCTATTATTTAATGTTAGAAGACTTCCACTATGTAATAGAATTAAAGAGTTATGAATGAAAAAACTTAATGTGTCGATTGCGGCAAAACTGGTTGGATCTGAGTCAGCCCAGATACTGTCCTTTTGTTGGTTAGGGCAGAATTGTAGGTCCAATGTGTCAATATAGTCCGTTCCCTTAATGGAAAAATTGTGCAAATCGTGTAACCAGCATGAAATTTTCACACAAAATGCAGAAGTTTATGAGGATTTCGAAAATAGGTGGCTCGAAGTTGAAAAATAGCTGGAACCAAGAGTTATTGCCCTTTAAAGGTGACAAAATGCATTTAAAAAAAAATTTCCTCAAAAATTTACAGTTTTATAAATATTTTATAACAATGTGGATATTTTGTTATTCCGTTGCGTACTCTGGACTCACAAATTATTTTTCCATTTGAATTTTATTGAAATATATAAGAAAATACGAAATTCAAATGGGATTTTTTAGGAAATAAAAAAAAAAATATCTTCTTCCTAGAAACTGTTAAAATAGTTTAGAATCTGACATATATTTGAAATGCCATGCATTTCAAAAACATTTTTTAATCTTCACATCCTCTAAAATCAAGCAATATTAATTTGATTAAAAAAACAACTAATAATAGACAATTCAACTGCCAAAGCAAGTACCCCTTCTCCTTCCGACACACACGTACAATCACTCTCAAACATAAGAGTACAATGTATCTCTATCATATAGCAAATAACACGTTTAAATTTATATATATTGTACAATAATATTTATTCAATGAAGAATTGAACCATTTAAAACATTTTTTCTGTGTACATATTTAACAGCAGCATTATTATAGATTTACATCCCTTTTTAATTACATAGTTTGTTGAAAACATACAATTGAAAAACGTGTTTAAAGTCAATCATTGTCTCTAGAACATTGACCATTGCAGGCAGAGTACATGGAAGAGATGCCTTAACACAATTGCATCTTTTGGAGCATCCCTTTGATGAACAGATACATTATATCAGATTTTGTGAGGCATGTGCAAGGTCAGTCAAAGTGGACCACTTTGGCATCCCATCTTCTTTCCAACCAAAATCTGATTTGGAAGGAAGACTAGGGTCTTTAGCAAGAGAGCGTTTCCATACATAACCAGCTTGGTAAACTGCTCGATTTAAATGCTGTTTGAGAGCTTCACGAGTTGGTGGCATATTGTCTGGAAGGCGTGACTTTTTTGTAAAAATTCACGCCGGCATTCATTGACAGCAGATAAGTTGGTTGCTCTGTCAAACAACAAACAAACAAATCTCTGGATGATGTTGAAATGGCTGGCTATATGTTCCTTAGAGGGTTGATTAGCAAGAGCTTTAAATGAGTCTGTAACATCATCAAATGCGGCCCAAACTGAACATGCTATTTTTTTCCCTCCCCTGCAAATGAGCTGACACTGTCACACCCCGTAAAGGCATGGAAGAAGGATATAGCCAGAGATTTTTCAGGACCCATGGACTCAACAATCGAGTGGATAGGTATCAGACTTCTATGTTTTCCTGTACCGTAGTTGACAAACAACTTTTCCATTCCCAATGCAGCAAACTGTGATATCAGAATGATAACCACAACTGTTCGTGTAACCCCAGAATTATTGAAGTGACACTCGCTTCCATTTCTAAAAAATGCCATTCACAATTTTCACTAATTTGTGTGGTACACTATTGACAATGCTATCATAATCTATATTGAGGGGTGATATGAATGTATGATTTCTTATTTCTGCTCTTATAATATCAACTGCTTTTTGTATTGCAAAATCATCATTTGAATCTAAATCGGCAATAGCTGCTTGTGAAATAATATTTCCCTCTTTGAAAGTAAGCAAGACTTCCGGCCCATCCCTGTATTCCATTAAAGAAGGAACTCTCGATAGTAAATTTTCTTTGAATCTAGTTTTATGTACATATACATCCGACCACTTTATGGCATTTAATTTTGACAAAAGTAAATTGTAGAGATCATTCAGCTTAAACACAACATTTGTGTCTGTGCGAGCTTGTTGTTGATCAATAAAATTGACAATATCCCGTGTGCATTCTGCAATGTGTGTTTTGTATTTGTTGTCTGAAGTATTTTTAAATCTAAAATCGTCTGCTCTTCTGTGGAACAGTATAAGGCAAGGCTTATGATACTTTGCTTCCACCGCAATAAGACCACCCTCCGCAAATACTCTAAGAATACATGTATCTGAAAGAAGGACAGCTTCCTCGTAGACTTTTTGTGAGAGAGCAAGAGTCCGGACCTCAGTCAATTCCCCTTCACAACCCTTACAAAACAAGCAGTGTTTGCTTACATGTGATGTGTTTAATGTGCCTCTTGTATCAGGACTTGCAACGGCTTCCCTATTACATTTTTTTCTTCTTTGAAAGCCTTTTGAGTTTTGATTTATGAAACCTGTGTCTGCAATTCTATGGTAAAGTCCATCGTTGTCTCTCAAAAAATTAGCAAGACACAGGTTGGTTAATATTGAATTTCAATGCTATTGGCAATCTACCTGAGTCATGAAAAAGTTTGATATCCTCCGAAATGGCAACATTCGTGTCTTCAATACAATTTAACTTGGTTGCTTTTTTAGGGTTTGTGAGAGGAGAATTTTCAATGGTTTCTTGACAAAACAGGCACTTCGACCAGTCAATTTCAGGGGAAGCTTGATCGAGTCTTGGAACTTTGTTCAGATTTTTACAGTCAACAATGGATGTCTGTCGCTTCTTTCCTCCTGCCATATTAGCGCATTCTAGGAAGGAAAGAAAAATAAAACAAAACCCCATGACATACTCAAGAGACGATATTTAAAATTATTTCATACAAAGTGTGAATTACGTAGTTTATCAAGTTACAGAAAATGTTACCATCTTAAGGCGATATAGGGTAGCTTGAGAGCTGACAGAATGAACAAGTTTGTGTGCGTGCGAGTGTGTTTGTGTGTGTGTGTGTGTGTGTGTATGCGTGTGAGTGTGTATTTTATTAGTTGACGGGGCTTGGATAGCTCAGTGGTAAGATTCTCTGCAAAACAAAAAATAACAAAACAACAACAACAACAACAACAACAACAACACACACACACACACACACACACACACACAATGAACATACTTCCAAATACCTGTTAAAATGGAACTTTAGTCCTTGCAATCTTGACTATTCAACAAATCAAATTAGCATTCAAATTTGACGAGGTCCCCAGGCATGATGCTTATTAATTTTAAGGAAACAAAGGACTGTGAGGCTGGCAAGTTGAAATATAACAAACAAGTCAAAAAACATGAATAAGCAAAAGGTAAAACAATGTGTGTGAATATTAGCGTGTATTTGCAGAATTATGTGTGGAGATGTTCTTTTTTGATCAACTGAGTTAATAATAAATTAGTTATCTTTTTTTTTTCTCGGGCAGCAGTAATGATAAACACCGTTATTCTATCATCAATCATCGACAAGCTAATCTATATCGAATCGAATCTAAAAGGGTCTAAATTTAGTACTGACATAACACATGTAACTTATATTATACTAAGATAGAAAAATATGTTCAGATCCAAGCATGGGCCATAATCTTACTCTATCTATTGCATCCTGGAGGCTTATTGTGTGTGTAGAATGATATTACTGTGACTCAGCTTTGATCTGACCCAATTCTTTTTTCACAACTCAATTCTTTTGTCATACATTGCGCGATACTTATCGCACTAGCAATCGCATAAAGTAAAATAACATCACGATGATATAAGACATTTATAATAGATGAAATAGATTGTTTCTTACCTTTTCAACGAATATTGATTGCACAAAATAAAATTGTAGTTTGTTGACATCGTTCAAAAGACAAAACTCATTCTCCCAGTTATTTTTTAGACAACACATGATGCCATTGTCGGTAGATGGAGCTGTCGTTATCTCGAAGGGAGAGGCGGTGACAGATGACAAAACCGCATTTCGATTTAGCATTATTGTACTGTGCACACTGGTTGAAAGAAACCTCTTTAACTGCTTTAAATATTTTTTTTAGTCTCTTGTTGTTTTTTTCGTTTACAGGCGCTAAGACATCCTAGTACATACTTAGTAAAGGATAGATCGTCCTAATGACTCATAGTTTTGTTGCACGGGCAAAAAAAAGGACAATTTTTATTGGGGTTTTTGTCTGCAGTCAGAAGACAAAAAATTGTTTTAAAATAATTAAAAGCTAGATTTTTGGTAAATAATAATGGAAAACATTAAAACAAAAATATCTCCACGATCAAAAACTAATCAAGATGTTCTTAATGGGTGAGAATGTTTGTTTTTTATACTTTTGTCATCGAGCGCCAAAACGTCAGAAAGTGCGCGTTTTCACTAGACTTTACGACGAATTTTAAGGTCTTTTCAATAAAATTTGTATTTGGAGCCACCT
The DNA here is from genome assembly GCF_034508935.2 of Berghia stephanieae. Taxonomy (NCBI): domain Eukaryota; kingdom Metazoa; phylum Mollusca; class Gastropoda; order Nudibranchia; family Aeolidiidae; genus Berghia; species Berghia stephanieae. The sequence continues at coordinate 108,517,359 of NC_088360.1, forward strand.
ATTTTTCGAATCTTCATAATTTTCTGCACCAATTTGTATACTTAGTTTGCTGGTTACAAAAAGTGCACAAAACGCACGGAACTTGCCGCTAAGAAAACGGACTAATATGTCCATTCCCACGTACTTCCTCTCTCGTCTCTTTACATGTCTGAACCATTTCAGTCTATTTTCTCTCATCTTTACTGACACTGATACATTCATCACTTCAGTCAACCTTCGACTTCGTTAATTTCTCACTTTATCTTTTCTTGTCAAGTGAAGTGACCATCTCAACATCTTCATTTCTGCCACCTCAACTTCTTTAATCGTTTCTTTGTTATTTCCGATTACAAGACAATTTTAAAACGATATTTAAATGAGACTATCTACTTGTTGTCTGTTAGAATAAATTGAATTTAATACTTGGAAAATTGACGTCATAATTTGTTTTTTTACAAACTTGATATCATTGCGAGTTCCTATTTATGGGAAGGAGTAGAAAAATATTATAGAATTATAACATGTTAAAGAACGACCATTTTAGAAATATTCTTTTAGGGAATCCCCCCTCTCTCTTTCACATACAAATACACATACACATGAACATATACGCACACATACACGTACGCACACTCACACACACGCACACACACACATACACACATATTCTTTCTTTCTATCACTTTCTTTCTTTCAGTATCTCAATTTCATACGCTCTCCCACTTTTTTTATTCTCGTTCTTACATCAAACTATAACTCTCTCTCTCTCTCTCTCTCTCTCTCTCTCTCTCTCTCTCTCTCTCTCTATCTCTGTGTGTGTGTGTGTGTGTGTGTTTGTATGTGTGTCTCTCTTCCCATCTACCCCCTTCTCTCTATCCATCTCTGTCTCCATACAAATTTGTATTTTCAGAATGGCTGACATGTCAATAAATCAATATTTGAAGTGTTCTGATCACGTGTAATTTTCAGAGTGGGCTGATATCGCAAGGAGATCGCCATGTCAGCAATAAATAGAGGAAAGAGAGTTACGATCGTCAACATGTATTGTATGTAAACATTCTCCCTGTTAAATAAATTGTAATCATGTATAATGACCAAGGGAAATAAATGGACTTTCACTCAAATATTTGAGTAATAATGCAATTACCTCCCTTATTGTCTTATTTCCCTTATATTATTATATGGAACGAAATTGGCTTCAACAGTCATGACGTCACTTCCCTCGTAATGGCGCATTGTAACTTAGTTACTGGCTCTAAACTAGCGGAACAATAGCGGACGCCCTTATGAAATATTTCTCCGACGAGCAAAAAAGTGTATCCAGAGGAGAAAAACCTTATAAATCTGATCATGATTTTACTTTTATACATTCTGATCACATGACATATGGAAAGTTCTAGCCAGCATGAAGAATAAGAAGTACCAATTTTCTTTGTTTAGAACCACGCTGCACGCCGTTGCTGGGCGACGTGACATCAGACTATTGAATCCAATTGACGTCACTCATTGGTATTGTATTTGGCCAGCCATTTTTAATTAGTCATTCTTATTGAATTATATCAATCAGACTACAAACGTTCAAGGTTACACCCAGTTTAGTGTGTTGGAATTATATTTCCGGCTGGCACATGGTGTGAGATTTTTCGCTAAACGTAATGCACCGATTGCTTTATATATTCTTATGGGAAATTATTTGTCTTTAGGGTTTATATTCCAAGGGAAGACTAGAATAACCCAGGCGTCAGCCGCAGAGCAGCGTCGCAAACTGAGGTAGGACGGGTTGATTTGTTCAAGGCCACACAGCTCGCCGGGTGATCGAACTTGGTACCTCTCGGGTACGAAGCAAAGACCGTGCCGCTGAGCCACACTGCCCCCAAGAAATGAAGTGATTAAAGAAGTACTACGGGAGGAAAACAGAAAATACAAAATAGGCGGCGATAAGGAGACGAACCTACGACTCGACAGTTAGGGTGTGTTTAGTAGATATTTCGTTACACAAATACTCCAAAAAAAACAAAAAAAAACATGAAAAATCACCACTTCACCCGGGATCGATCTCAGGCCCATTAAGGTCCTGGGTTCGAGCCTCGCTCGGCGCATAGTTGAATCCTTGGAGAAGGCTATTTAACTCACATTCTATTACCGTACTCAAGTGTAAAAAGAGAACCTGGCCATTAACAGCGTGTCTCAGCGCTACGGTCTTTCCGTCATACTCAAAAGGTACTGAGTTCGACCACCCGCCTCGTTGTGTGGCTTGAGCAAGTCACCTGGCCTAGCTCACTTTTTGGCGCTGCACTGCGGCTGACGCCTGTGTTATTCCAGTCTTCCCTTGGAATAGATCCTAAAGACAAATTTCTTCTTGATGACGAATAAAGGGAATAAAGGGAATAAAGGGAATTAAAAATTTATTTCAAAATTTCAAATTTATGACGTCCTATCCAACATGCAAACTCATTACCGCACTCGTGCACCATCCCAAACCTACCCGGAGGTTTCGTCAAAACGCAACGTTCAACTCTGCAGTTTCGATCTCTTGACCACAACGGGTATAAGTTGGACAGGTGGCAAGTCCCCACTGACACAGTGAGCGTGCTGTTAAGCAAGAGAGAGAGAGAGAGAGAGAGAGAGAGAGAGAGAGAGAGAGAGAGAGAGAGAGAGGCTATGTGGTCTAGTGGTATGACACTCGCTTTCGGATCGGAAGGTCCTGGGTTCGAGCCTCGCGCTCGGCACATAGTTGAGTCCTTGGAAAAGGCTCTTTACTCACATTCTCTCACCGTACTCAGGTGCAAAATGAGTACCTGGTTGTTAACAGCATGTCTTTGTCCGAAAAATTGTAATATCGCCTATCAGGCGTCATGTCCCGTCCTACACGTTAAATGTTGCTGTTGACCAGGGACCCCTTGTAAAGCGCTTTGAGCACATTTAGTGGATATTGCGCTATATAAAGCTCACTTTTTAAAAACAATTTTTTTAGGTTCTCGACCGAAGCCGATCGGCTACCACCACCCAATGTCCCCTCTTGCTAATGGAAAAGCCTGGCAACGTCTCCCCCAGTTTCGAGGAATCAATGTCTCCGCCACCGCGAAGTATTGAATAAGTCCAAACCGACTTCCATCTCGTATAATATAGGGAATGAGATTAGCGTAAGAGTAGCGTCCCTTGATTGAACGTCACCGGCGGAGAGTTATTAGAGAGAGAACGTCAATATGGTTTTGCGCATGCGTCTCTCGTCCTCGCTTCCGGTGAAACCGCGCGGTTAGTTAAAAAGTTTCTCAGCGATCTTTAAGTTTTATCGAACCGTGTGTTTAATTCTAAACATTATTTTTCTCTCACCCCAATAACATTATATTTTAAAGCTTGATATTATTTTTCATTCTTTAATTCTTTTTCATAATTAGTGAAATCTTCTTATCCAAAGGAAAGATATCCTCAGTTGAAAGTTATAAGTTTTTAAATTGACGTTCTCTCTGTAAGGCGACGTCCAATGAAGGGACGCTACTCTTCCGCTAATCTCATTCCCTATTATGCATCTCTCTCCTAAGTCAAGGGCTGCCTCGACTTATTTTGCCTCGAAACAGGGACACCGTCCATTATCCATTGTCACTCGAATAGAATCAAGCGATCATCCAGGGGGATTTCAAAAGAGGATGGCCGCGTACAATATATTATGAGCTCAGGTTAATGACACCACCTATAGATAGAACGAAGATGAAGTCACTCAGACCTTTGTTATTGTTTTTTGCCATCCGCGTTTATGAGTAATTCTCACTAAAATGTATTAACCAGACTATAAACGTTTACGGTTACACATAGTTTTGTTTATTGGTCCGTTAGACTTCCGGATGGCAATGCTGTGAGCTTCTAAGCCAAGCGCATACTATCTATAGAGAGTTCGAAGTTGACGTCACTCAGGTCTTTGTTATTTTTTTTTTTTTTGCCATCCGAGTTTATGAGTAATTCTCACTAAAGTGTATTAACCAGACTATAAGCGTTCATGGTTACACACATTTTTATGTGTTGGTCCATTATACTTCCTGATGGCAATGCTGTGAGCTTCTTAGCCAAGAACACATTATCAATAAGGAAGAGTATTTAGAAGAATATTATATCCAATATTTAAATACAGCGCAGGCCAAACATGAAACCCGCCATGTTGTAAGTCACGATTATAATGGATTTATGTTTTTTTTTATTTTTCACGGTTACCTTTTAAAAGGGTAATTATAAAGTAAAAATGACACGAAAAAGCTTCCCAGCTATTTGCCAAAGACAAAAATACATCGTTATGCACACATACTACAAACATATATAAACACGTACATCCGCATTTAAAATCACACAAGCACTCACACTCAACACACACACACACACACACACACACATATATATATATAATATATATTATATATATATATATATATATATATATATATATATATATATATATATATATATATGACCCTTCGCCACAAAACGGTATTAAGTCGGGTTTGTTAAAATATTGTAAAATTGAATTTATAGCCAGAAATGTCAGACTTTTAGGGTGCTAACGCCAACAATTTATATTTTTGATCCGCTTAACACTAAATTCGGCTTTTAAATGTCTGGTTCGTTCCGACATAATATCGTTCTCAGACGATGGGTCACACACCCACACACACACCCACACACACACACACACACATATATATATATATATATATATATATATATATATATATATCTATATATATATAATACATATATACATATTAGATATAATCATTCACAAACATACTCACCCAAACACAGAGTCTAAAAATGGGAGGTCTATCCATTTTTCTAATACTATCATCAAATAATAGATCTATATAAATACTTAATTATTCTGATATCAAATAATACAACAAATTAGATAATTAACTCATTAATAGCATATGATGTATTTACATAAATACTTAATTTGTATTCTATTCACTGGACGTTTCTTTTTAATGACTGCATTACAAACGCCATATTTCATTACTATCTATTGATAATTTTACCAGATATAACTGATAATGTTTTTATCAAGCATGCCACTATAAACTTGACTTCATAACCATAAACATTGTAATTGTGTTATATTCAATTTCTGAATTGAATTTGTAAAAATTGACAAGCGAACATTTCAAAACAGTATACTGCTGCTACTAAAAGTACCACTGTTGCTTCTGCTGCTTCTACTGCCACTAATTATTATACTCATACCCACGTCTCTCATATTTTGTATTTTATTTCCATAAATATATTTTCTATTTATTTCCGAACAATAGTCTAGGCGGCTACACATTATTTTATTTCACTTTCTATACTGCATTACACAGTTCCTCCCCGCCTCCCCTCTTTTGACTTAATTAATTGCGCACCTTTTATAAATATAATATATTATTCTATTTCAATTCGTGCTTCCTTACAAATGAGCATACTATTTCCTGCTCATCAATGTTTTTGTTTATTCATCTCAACAACGACACTCCCACATTATCCCATTCGTCTGTAGTGTTTCATTTATCCTGTTTTGTTGATATAGGGGAAACCCGTAACGTCCATGTTATCTGTTTTCGTATATTAAATTGAAGTTTACATTCACTTTTACATTGTTATGTATTACAAAAATACAAAGCAAAGTAAAATATGTATATTAAACTATACTACGAGTGCGTACAGTTGTCTAATTCCAGTATGTGTCTATATAATAGCAATAGGGAATGAGATTAGCGGAAGAGCAGCGTCCCTTGATTGGATGTCACCTTACAGAGAGAACGTCAACATGGTTTTGCGCATGCGTCTCTCTCGTCCTCGCTTTCGGTGAAGTGTCTCATGTCGCTTTCACCGGAGGAGAGGACGAGAGACCCATGCGCAAACCAAATTGACGTTCTCTCTCTAATAACTTTTCCGCCGGTGACGTCCAATGAAGGGACGCTACTCTTCCTCTACTCTACTTCCCTATTGTAGCTCTCAAGCGATACTGTCCTGCCAAGTCTGTCACATCAGACTGCAGGAGCTTCTAATGGTGCTCACACACTATGTTATGATGATCTATCCCAGGATGCAAACTCGTTACCGCACTCGTTCACAGTCGCAAATCCGCCGGAAGCTTCGTCACAACGCACCGTTCAACTAGATGCTCTGCGGTTTCGGGCTCTTGACCACAACGGGTACATGCTGGACATGTGACAAGTCCCCACTGATGTAGTGAGCGTGCTGTTAAGCAGATGCTCGACGGAAGTCGATTGCCTGCCACCCAATGTCCCCTCTTGCTGATGGAAAAGCTTGGCAACTTCTCCCCCAGTTTCGAGCACTCCCTTCTTCTTTGGTCTTATTAAGCCAGTTGTTGGTAATTGTCTCCCGCCTGACATCGGGGGGGGGGGGGGGGGGGAGGGAGGGCTGGATTGCTACCATTATCGGGCCCCATTCTCTAGGCGTTGTTGCCAGCGTTCCCGACACTATGTGCATGGTCTTGCGAAGTATTAAATATACCTTCTCAACGTTATTGCTCCTACCCAACACCGGATGGAGCGTACTGCTCTTCTGTGGAACAGCATAGTGTCAACACGGACGTACTCAGGATCGCTTGACGAGCACCCCAGGTTGATCCCACCTGTTTCCTCAGAAGAATGTTGCGTTTCTCTATCTTTCGGGCATCTCCTTCGAGATACATCGGATAGGTAAGACTGCGGTCCAGCGTAACCCAGAGGTATTTCGGATTCGGCTCATATGGAAGAAACTGTTCTCAACGAGGACGTTAAGTTTACGGGGTGTGCCAACAACTGCATTGGTGAAATGCCGTGGCCACGGTTTTCGAAGTGAGCATCGTCAGGTACCATTTGTCAAAGTAGGATTTGAGTCTGGTGACGTCCTCAATGAGTACGCTCTCGATACGGGTCCACACTTTATTTTGAGTAACAAGCGCCCAGTCTTCCGCGTAGGGTGGAAGTGTTCGGATGTCACTAATGTAGACATTAAACAACATTGGCGCCAAAACACATCCCCGAGGGTCCCCATTCTTCAGTTTCCTAACTTTACTCGTAGTGTCTCACAGGGCGACGTGGAATTGTCTTTCCCCTAAAATTTAAGAGAACATCTTCAAGGTCTTTTTGCATCTCATGATCTTTGCAAGTTTAAGCATTCACCTTTCGCATCAGACCGTATCATACGTACGCCACCGATAGGTCTATAGATAGAGCACCAGTTTGCTGTTTCCTTTCAAACCCTACCTCTGCAAGGGCAATGACCTGATACGTGGTGCCCTTTCCTTATCTGAAGCTACACGACATTTCGTTATTCAATAGAAATAGAAGAATGACAAGCAATAAAAATAGCAAGTCTTATTTCATATTTTGTAATGTGTTGTCGAATATTCGTAAACGTTGTGATCGGACGCTGTGCCATATCACCAACCGCTTTCATTTTATTTTTATGCTTTTAGTTGTGCCCATGTGCTTTGTCAAGTCAGCTTTATGTGCTTTTATTACCTTTTTACACACTTTACATTTGGCTTTCTCCTCACTTTTTACTTCTACTAACCAGTGTGAAATAGTTGTGTTTTGCAACCATGAAGTCTGAAATATTATGAATGTTTTCCCCATTTACCCATGATGTATAATTTAGGCCTAAACAGGATAATTTACTAGTGTTTAGATCTTCAACTTACGCAAACCATGCTTTACAAAAGAAAAAATGAAACGATTAACCAAAATCCGAAAAATGATATATACTACAGTTCTATACAATTACAATTCAGAACACCCACATAGACGTCTATATTATGCAAATGATTCCAAATTGCTTCTAAGCGATCTTTTAGTCTGTCACTGAACCTTGGAAGCACTGACCGAGGGTTAATTTTAATCTTGATTGCATTCATTCCTAATCCTTATCTTCCGTTTTTTGGGAGGTCTAATTTTAAACATTTTTGCATTCCTATGCTTGAAAATAATTATAGATTATAGATAACTTGATATTATTTGTCATTCTTTCGCCCTATTACATCGTATAGATACAGAGTTTGCAATTTTGGCCTATTATTTACAAGCTTTTTAATTTGATGATTTTATTATTATAATTTTAAACATTTTTTTAAAACTTTAATTATAATATCTAAGATATAATCTAAAAATTGCAGACAAAAATAAAAAGTAGCCCAAAAGGTCAGAATTCACGATTTTATTTTATTTTTGGCGCAAACAGATTGAAAAAGTAGCCCAATTCGCGATATGTCGCCCAATCTGGCAACTCTTGTGAGAGAAGTCATAACAGTTTTTAAAAGATTTACAACTTAAGGTTTTGATACATTTTGGAGTGCATGATCACTCAGATGTAACGGGCGCTCACTGAAATTGGTTGTTATTGCTACTGTAGTAGATGGTGTTGCTTTTGTATTTGTTGTTGTTGTTGTTGTTGATGATGATAATGGTGATGATGATGATGATGATGATGATGATGATGATGATGATGATGATGATGATGATGATGATGATAATAATAATAATAACCACACGATATTACAATTAAGACATGATAATGTTATCAATCTCTCTTTGTACATTCGCTAGACTACAAGGAGCAATATTACAATAACGGCATGGCTGTCATCGCTCCTTCCCCAACCAATCCATAGCTTCCTGCTAGTGCCGCGCTGAGGACCGGTCCTTGGACCGGTCTCACGGTCTTTTAGCTGTGAACCGAGGATCGGTCCGATAGTGGAAGACCGGCGGCGGTCCTCACTTCTTATCACCTTTCAACGGTCTCGCGCCATACTACCTCCCCAGCGATTCGTTGGCTCGGTTGCCTATCTTCCACCAATCACCACCCATCCCACTTAATTAATCACACCCACCCCCCTTTGCCATACACTAAACGACACAGACGACCATAGAGGCAGACGACCACCTCCCTCCACTCCGCAAACCGCCCTTTCGTGTGTGAGATGGGGGGAACAGGAGGCACACGCTTGGACGATTCCATTATACGGGGTAAATTTCAAAATTTACTACACCATAATGATCGCAATGACAATGATCTATGATGAAGGCATGACCCCTCTTCTCTAATGGGTAGCGGTGTAGCGGTCTTTAACGGTTCAAGAATGAACGATCCCACGGTCTCAAAGGTCAAAACGGTTCGAACTTCCGACAGTCTCAGGAATGTTCAATGTCGAAAAGGACCGGTCCTAGGACCGGTCCTTGCGGTTTTCATTTCACAGGGACCGTAGGACCGTGGTCCTTAAGCTTGCCAAGGACCGCCCCGCACTACTTCCTGCCTCGTACACTCTAATATTAATCGTAAACCATCTTATGTATGTATTAGCTTCAGTACGGGCATAAACGGATTCTGCCCACCTTTCCTCGAAACTTATTTATTACCCCAATAACTTAGCTTTAATTTAACTCTCTGCTTTCTCAGAAGAGTGCATCTTGTATAGGCCTACTTATTAAATTGACGAGAAACCAAAATGGTGGTTGTTTACATTTACTCGTGACTTTCGAATCAAAGTGTTTTATTACTGGGAATACCAAAGAAAAGTACAACAATTTTAGTATGGCAATAAAAATATAACGTTAGTTATTTAAAGCAATTGAAAAAAAAACCCAAACAAAAACAACAAATAACTTTTTTAAAATAACAAATAAAAAAAAAATTAAAAAAGAACAAATAAAATTGAAAAGATTTAAAATAAATGAGTGTTGAGAACCACTTACGAAAATGAGAAAAAGTAAATAATTTAAATGGATAAAAGAATTGATAAAGATAGTATGAATAAATCTTTAATAGATATATAAGTAAATGAATAAATTTCATTCAATACTGGAATCTTCCCAAAGACATTACATTAATGACACTAACACGAATTAGGCATTAAATAAAATAATGAATAGTTCGTTTACCAAAATCTCTGTTAAGCATTCACTGGTTTACAAAGTAGGTAATTATAATTATTTTCGTGTAGCCCGCCATGGCTTTAGGCAAGGCCAGACAGCAAAAGCGGAGTTCACTAGTGCCGCGCTGAAGACCGGTCTGGACCGGCGGTCCCACGGTCTTTTAGCTGTGAACCGGAGACCGGTCCCATAGGGGAAGACCGGCGGCGGTCCTCACTTCTTATCACCTTTCAACGGTCTCGCGCCATAGCCTACTACTTCCCCAGCGATTCGTTGTCCTGTGTGCTTTTCGGATGATGCGACCAGTTTAGACTCTTGCGCATGTCACTGGCGCTTCCAGTAGTGCCGCGCTGAGGACCGGTCCTATTGGACCGGTCCTACGGTCTTTTAGCTGTGAACAGGGGATCGGTCCCATAGTGAAGACCGGCGGCGGTCCTCACTTCTTATCACCTTTCAACTAGTGCCGCGCTGAAGACCGGTCTGATCACCGTCGGTCTCGCGCCATAGCCTACTACTTCCCCAGCGATTCGTTGCCTTCGGTTGCCTATCTTCCACCAATCACCACCCATCCCACTTAATTAATCGCACCCACCCCCTTTGCCATACACTAAACGACACAGACGACCATACAGGCAGACGACCACCAACCTCCACTCCGCAAACCGCCCTTTCGTGTGTGAGATGGGGGGAACAGGAGGCGCACGCCTTGGACGATTCCATTATACGGGGTAAATTTCAAAATTTACTACACCATAATGATCGCAATGACAATGATCTATGGTGAAGGCATGACCCCTCTTCTCTAATGGGTTATTGTTTGAAATGTATGTGACTACTAAAGATGTGTGTGTTTGTGTGTGTGTGTGTGTGTGTGTGTGTGTGTGTCGAACCTAGCAAGTAGCAAATCCGATTTTTTGTTTTCTTTTGTCCATCTCTTGTCACCACTCCTTTCTATCGCAGTGTTGTCATTTAAAATAATACAATAATATTAAAATTTCGTTTGGTGTTTTTACTAATCAAATAATATGAGTTTCATTAGTTTCTTCCTTCCAAAAAACCCAGTTATAACGTCTGAATTTTAAAAAAGTCCAATAGAATATTTGGGGACCCCGATAGCTCAGTTGATAGAGCACTCTCTTTATACGCAAAGGGCCAGAGATCGATCCCGGGTGCAGTCGAGTTTTTTCTGAATCCCTGTCTACTCAGCAATGAATGGGTAGCTGAGTTTGTTAGATCTGGCGAAAAGTCACCATCGACCCCTCTTATTACCTCATCCACCCCCTCTTATTATAACTTCACGTCTCTCTCTTACTCTTCAATGCTCGCTGCCCTCTAATGTGTGTGTGTGGGGGGGGGGGGGGGAGGGAGGGGGGGGGGTAGGAGTTGCGTGTGTGTATCAACGCCACGAACAACTCGATCAACGCCTTGGGCGATGCCATTATCTCCGTTAATGGGGATAAATTTCAAATTTTATTAAATTATCGAAGTAACAATGAAGTACGGTGAGCAAATAAAGAAGGCATCACCCCTCTTCTCTAATTAGGTTACAATTTGAAATGAGTGTGACTACTCCGTGTGTTTTACTCCTGTAGACCACGGTTTTCATCGTGTAGCGGTCTTTAACGGTTCAAGAATGAACGATCCCACGGTCTCAAAGGTCAAACCGGTTCGAATTTCCAACAGTCTCTCAGGAATGTTCAATGTCTTGCGGTCTTCATTTCCCAAGGACCGTAGGACCGTGGTCCTTAAGCTTGCCAAGGACCGCCCCGCACTAGTGTCAGGCGCCGATGAGATGACGAAGATGTGGGGAGAGTGCCGTGGTGATGGTGGTGGTGGTGGTGGTGGTATTGGTGGTGGTGGGGCCTATCCTGGTCTATGATTATTCGCAATCTATTTAAAAAATGCAAAGAATTGAATACAGTACGAAGTATCAGGTTAAAGTATTAACTTTTAAAATTATCTAACAGAAATGAGAACTGGTAAAACAGCATTTAATTTGAAAATAGACAGGCGAGGATGTGCCTACCTTTCCCTATATTACCAGCCGCCACTGAAATTACTTGTTCCTGTCGGTGTGCTAATAAAAAAAGTTATTTGAATTAAAAGATAAAATAGTAGATGTTGGTAAAGATATTAGCTATTCTCAATATTTTATTTGCGAAGAAGGTAATGATGAAGATAATGATGATAATAAAAATGATTGTTCATTTTAAAACAAGGGAAATGCAATTGTTGCGTATGACCAGATAATTATGTTGATAATAATCCATTCATCGTAAAACAATACCTTATAATGTCCTTTATGTTATCTCTATACTGCGGCACACTGAAAAGAAAAACGTATTAAACAATTTGGCCAGAAAACTCGTCCTTCAAATATTGATCGAAATAAATGGCCCTGATCTTGGCAAAAATTCTAAAACACGGGATTTGCCCTAGACCCAGATCTGGGATTTTTTGCCAAGATGAGGGTCATTTTAATTGATCGATATTTGAAGGACGAGTTTTGTGGCCAATATTTTAAATACGTGTTTTTTTTTCCCCCAGGGCGCGGCTGTGCAGCACAGTTCGTGTTTAATAGGCGTGCTTATCAAAAGCAAGCAATTTATATACATTTTTTGACGATGATAGGGATTTGTGTCATATTTCATGTGCATTATAATTGACATATTATTTCTTGCTTATTAATTGCTTGTGACGGCAATGCATAATATCAACTCACAAACATCCCGTATATTATAAGTTTGACATAAAATGTCATTGTATTAAAATGAGTTTCTTTGAAGCTATTCAAGCGACTGTAGGGTGAACAGCAGATGTACAATGAGCATCTTTTAAACCGGTTGTTATTTTATGAGTTATATTAAAACCTTTATAGATGTGAGTTTTAACGAGTGAAATAAAAAAAAAACTAATAATTTTTTCTTCTGCTTAATCACATATCACATGAGTTTTAAAGCAATAAATTGTAGGTGAATAATCACTCTTGACATTTAAATGTTGTCATTATTGACATTCATTGCTTTGCGAAAAAAAATATCCTCAAAGTAATAAAATCCAACTTTCGATACAATTCGATACGATACGAATATAAAGATAAGCAAATTACTGGTGTGACAATGTCAATATTGTCAGATCGTTAGCTTTTTTCCTTTTTAACGAGAGTAGTATATTTCGTATTTGTGACCCATCGTCTCAAAACAGTAATGTATGTGGATTGAAAAAAAAAAGTGGCTTTATAATTAATTTGATAGGAAATAGAAACTTTGAGTCTTTTGCAATGTAAGAGATTCTATGAACGTGGCTAACATGTAGAACGAGATATGAAGACTGTTAGGAGAGATAACCATTTTTTTTCCGGCAGAGACAACATTGTCAATGATCAGGCACTCATTTTATACCTGAGTACAGTGAGAGATACCTGGGTTCAATAGTGACAACAGATGGAAGATGTAACCGAGACATACGAGCAAGAATAACTCAAGCCAAACAGGCCTTTATGGACCTCGGAAACATTTTGAAAAACAAACAGATGTCGTTCGGGATTAGATTCCGAGTCTTGAAGTGCTACGTGTGGCAAATCTTGTTATACGGATGCGAAAGCTGGACTACAAATGCAGAAACACAAAAGAACATTGAAGCTTTTGAAATGTGGTGTTTGAGAAGGATGCAGAGAATATCGTATACTGCACACAAAACAAACGAATAAGTGCTAAAACAAACATACCAACAAAGGAAACTAATGCCCTTAATAGCGGATCGATAACTATCCTTTTTCGGACACATAGTAAGGAAAGATAAGAATGAATACCTGGCAAGTTGTGGAAAAAAAACCTGGTAAACGCGCCCGGGGGAGAAAAAGAAAAACACTCACAGACCAACTGAAGGGCTTCACCAACCTAACAATCCAAGAGCTGTTTGAAAAAGCAAGAGGCAGGGAGGAATGGAGAGAGACAATTCATGCAGTATCCGAAGCCTGGACCAGGCATGGAACCTAGAAGAAGAAGACAGTGAGAGAATGTGAGTGAAGAGCCTTTTCCAAGGACTCAACCAGGAACCCATAACCTTCCAATCCGAAAGCGAGTGTCATAACACAACACCACATAGCAGCACAAAGAAGAGTAAATATCAACCACAATTTTCGAATTATCTTTGACTTAAAATTCTGGGTGGCTTTCCTGACCCCCCCCCCCCCCAGGGAAGGGGGTAATTGGATGCAATAGTCTGATGTCACGTCGCCCAGCAACGGCGGCCATCGTGGTTCTAAACAAAGAAAATCGGTACTTTTTATTCTTCATGCTGGCTAGAACCTTTCATATGTCTTTAGATCAGAATGTGTAAAAGTCAAAACATGATTAGATTTATAATTTTGTTCCCCTCTAGATACGCTTTTATGCTCGTCGGAGAAATATTTCATAAGGGCGTCCGCCATTGTTCCGATAGTTTAGAGACAGTTACTAAGTTACCATGCGTCATTACGAGGGAAGTGACGTTTCGACTGTTGAAGCGTATGCTGTGTCTTCTATACCCCAATATCTGTTTTCCAAATTGCTTTCTGTTTTTGTGAGTTTACATAGTCTTATCCTGACACTGGCTGGAGTTCTTCGCTGGGACGGAAAAAAGTCGACTGTATACTTATAGATTTGGGAGATGATTTTTTTTCCTAGTAAATCATCTCTGTGTTATGTAATGTTATTTTTTTAAAATCTTTAACATGATTTGTAAACATTTGAGTTTATTTTTCTTAGTGAGATCTTGTGCTGGTGTCTGGGTGAGACTTTTGGGTGATCTCAAACTAAGTACACTGATAGTCTACTCTTGGAATCTACAACTGTTCTGTATTTGAACTAATAATCCTTGGTCTTACTTTTTCTTGAGTACTTTAAGTGTAATTCTATACCTTTTTACTTTCCCATTTCCTTCCTTTTTACTGGCTCTGATGTGATATGTTGCAAGCGCCGTAAAACCCTTAAAAACAAACGTGACTTAAAATTGAATTTCCAAACTCAGAGTCATCCTGACATAATACCGCTTAGAGACGTCGAGTCACATATCCTGATATCTCGGTATTCGCCGTATGTGGTTCAGAAAGAAAAGAAAACATATGCAGATCATTTGTTAACGTATGTATTTATGTCATTAGATAATGCCCAACTAGCGAATTGTATCTTTATGTTACTACATACATGTTTCTCCCTTGCTTTTGTTGTGCAATAGCAGATACTATCTTATCGTAAAATAATATTTTCTATTGAAATAAGACCCTTTATTGGTAATTTAATTTAAACATAATGAACATACGCAATGGGCAAATATTTGTTCCATAATTTATATATTTTTAGCACAGAACTAGACTTATACTTATTTACACTAATTTCTAACATTCATAAGATTTAATTTATAAGATAATTAACATTAAGCATGTTTTTAAAGTAGAAATTATTTTAAGGAATTGACTTTACTAAAGTTTTTATAATTTTGATCTCATACAAAAACTATTTAATATCCTTGCATTATATTCCATTATATATATATATATATATATATATATATATATATATATATATATATATATATATATATATATATATATGTATATATATATATATATATATATATATATATATATATATATATATATATATATTTCCAGTTTTCAATTTTTGTCACTGATCTTGGCTTGTTTAAACGAATTTATAATACTCAATATGCAAATCAATTTGCACATTTAATTACTTTTACATTATCCATACTTTTACCACCTAGTTTTTTGCTAACTTATTATCATATCTGTTCAATACGCCTGTAGAAAAAAATTCCTCTGGATGAATAAAGTATTATTATTAATATTATAATTAGTATTATCATCATCATTAATTATGATCCTGCATCAGTTTACAATTAATTATCTTTCTCTTCAAGGTTTTTTTAAACAATTTTTTTCTTCCATGCATGACTCTCAAAAGCACACGGGATAAGCAAGGTGGTGCAGAGTGAGTGACCGACAACAATATTGTAGTGGTTTTATTTCGACATTTCGGGATATGTATAGATAGAACGAAGTTGACGTCACTCAGGTCTTTGTTATTCGTTGTTTTTTTTTTTTTTTGCCATCCTTGTTTATGAGTAATTCTCACTAAAATGTATTAACCAGACTATTAAAAAGTTCAAGTTTTTATCTGTTGGTCCGTTATATTTCCGAATACCAATGTTGTGAGTTACTAAGCCAAGCGCACAGTATCTATACGTAAACCATTTCTTTTAAAAAACGTGAACTTTCATCATTACTTTCGATCAACGTTTACTTATTTCCAGGTCTGATTACCCAAATTATTATGATCTCATTGTTGTAATGGAACTATTTTCCATTTCAAAAACGTTAAAACGTTGTGAAACTATTTGGTTTTGTGGTAAGACACTCGCTTTCGCATCAGAAGGTCTTGGGTTCGAGCCTCGCTAGGCACAAGGTTGAGTCCTTGGAAAAGGGCTCTAAACTCATATTCATTCACCGTACTCAGGTTTAAAATGAGTCCCTGGCCGTTAACCGCGTTGTCTCTGTCCGAAAAAAAAAATTGTAATATCCTCTAACAGGCGTCATGTCCCATCCTACATGGTAGGTGTTGCTATTGGCCAGGGACCCCTTGTAAATTAAAGATAAGCAAAGTGAGAAATGTGGACTAAGATAATGGATGTGTATAGAATAAAGCACTGTATATCACTAAATACTTTATAATATTATGTAATATAAAATATTTCAAGTATAATTATAAACATCAGGATGATGAGAGAGAAGACTCGAAATAATATTGTAGAAGTTGATCATATTTATACTTAAAATACTTTATAAATAGCTCTTTTTACCAAATAAAATTGAGCACTATTATTTTATGGTTTTTGTTTTCATCTGTAGTGTTTCATTCATCCTGTTTGTTAATAAAGGGGAAACCCGAAACGTCTATTCTATCTGTTTTCGTAAGTAAATTGAAGCTTACATTCAATTTCGCATTGTTATTTATTTCGGGTGCCTATAGTACATTATAGTCCGTTCCAAGTCCCGTGTGCACGGAATATCGCAAATTCCTCCTTCTTCTTCAAGTACCAAGTCTGTGCCAGACATCGATGATCATGGTACGCCATTCATCTCTCTGATCAGATAACCTCAGAAAACTAATATTACTCTTCTCTTTCTTTGTCACCCAGCTGTTCAAACTATTCAAATATGTTTTTCTTGGTCTACCTTTACTCTTTTTACCTGATATCTTTCCTGTGAGAGCAAGATGTTCAATACATTTACGTCGTTTTAGGTACCCTAAAAAATTGCATTTGTCTTTTTCTTATTGTACGAATTAATAACCTTTTAGTTTCAGCTTGCTCTAATACTTCTTCATTAGTTTTCCTCTCTGCCCATGGGATTCTTAACATCCTTCTAAGAAACCGCATTTCTGCTGCCTCCAGTTTCTTTCTAATGTCTTCTGTAATTGTCCAGCTTTCGCAGCCATATAATAATACTGACCATACATAGGCCTTCAAAACCCTATGTTTTGTTGTCATTGAGATATTGTGGTTTTTAAAAATTAGACTCATTTTATTAATACTATCTTTAGCTATTGCAATTCTTCTTTTTATTTCTATGCTACACCTGCCATCTGAAGTTATTATGTATCCAAGATATTTAAATGTCTGAACTTGTTTTATAGTTTCTCTATTGCTTATTAAGTTGCATATTGGATTTCTTTCTCTCCTCGATACAACCATGCATTCTGTATTTTTTTTACATTTAAGTATAACCCCATACGTTCACTCTGTGTGACTACTTTATTGAGGAGTAATTGTAAATTTTCTTTTGAGTCTGAAATTAGTGCTGTGTCATCTGCATATCTTATATTATTGATATTCTCACCATTGATCTTAATGCCTGAAATATATCCTAAGTTTTAATAATTGTTTCGCTGTAGATATTGAAAAGGTCTGGTGACAAAACACATCCTTGTCTAACACCTCATTTAATTTGTATATATTTACTTAATTCTCCTACAATCCTGACGGCTGCACTTTGTTTCCAATATAAGTTTCTAATAATTCTAAGATCTTTTCCGTCTATATCTAAGCCTTCAAGGATATTAAATAGATCACACTGTTTAACTTTATCAAATGCCTTTGAGTAATCAATAAAGCAAAGAAATAAGTCTTTCTGGACTTCAATACATCTTTCCATCAACATTGATTATTTGAAAATAGCATTTCTTCTACCTTTGTCGGGGACAAATCCAAATTGAGTTCTTGATATCTCTGGTTTTATACTTTTCCTCATTCTGTTCATCAGTACTCTTAAGAGAATTTTCGTGGAATGACTCATAAGACTAATTGTTCGGTGTAACTCGCATTCCATGGCCCGTGGTGACTTTGGAAGTGTTATAAACACTGACTTTAATAAATCATCTGGAATTTTACCACTGTCATATCTTATTCAATAGATTTGTCACTGTGTTTGTTTAAGCCACAGGCGTTTATCACTTTCAGTTTAGTTCGCCAGGTAAATCTAGCCAGTCCGTGACTGATACTAGATGATGAGTCATAGTACACTGAGAGAGGGAGACAATTTTTTCGCCGTTTTGATTGATTTTTTCTGAATTTCAAACTAATGTAGTAATACAGTTATCAAGTGTAGCAAAAACATTTTTATAATACTAGACGGTTTATTAACAGAGTTTTCATTGATTATATATTCATAATCCCTCACACTTGATGGTATAAAGTGTTGGTTTGACATTTTGAATTTTTAAATATTTCTTAAACTTATAATTTTAATCTTTATTTCATAAAAACTTTGATTATACAAAAGAGCAAAACGCAAACTTACCATTTAATGATGTAAACAAAAATAATTGCGTCTTGTAGAGGAAAAATTGGCCTTTGTATCCATATATGTTTTAAATTTATGAAAAAGATGCTGCGCCCATAACGAGAAAGTTAAGTATTTTGATGAAGTTTCTACTACTGTCTGCCTGAGAGAAATTCAAAGCGATGAGATTTACCTGAAGACATAATTTATTGCCAATGCACCCGTCTTGACAGCTGTTATCAGTGTGACTGACGGTGGATTGTTTATATTATTAATTGATGGTAGCCAGTGAGGGAAGAAGTAACTAAAATTAAAGTTTGGGTCCTATTTAAACGGCTGTGAAACCTAAATCCTCTAATGTTACGATAATTTCTATTGGGATATATATTATCAGGGCTTGATGCTTTGCCTAATTTCATTTTTTTTAAAATAGCTGCTTCTACTTCTTATTTTAAAATTGGTGGCCCGTCTATCTCTTTGTTTATTGTTAGTTTTTCTCTTTCATCCTCTACTTACTCTGACCATCTATTCAACACATCTCTTCTATCCATCAAAACATTGCCATCTTTAGCTTTTATGCATCCTGTGCTTGAACATACTCTTTTGCCACTGACATCTTTTATCTTTTCATGTATAAATTTGCTATTACTGTTTTGTTTTATTTCTATTTCTAGACACTGATCATTTATCCATTTCTCTTTTGCTTCATTACATTTTCTCTTTATTTTCTTTGTTAAGATTTTATGTTTTTCTAAATCTGATTTATATTGCCTTCTTTCTTAATAGCACTTCATCAGTCATCCACTTCTTATTCTCTTTTCTAGATTTTTGTGGTATATTTTCTTGTATAGCTTCATGAATTGAGGTTTTTATTCCATCCATAATTCATCTGTATCAGTTAGATCTTCTACTTCTAGCAATTGGAATTGTTTTTTCCTCCTAAGTTTCGAAATGTGGTGCCATTATTTTTTGCATACGTGCTTATATTTTAAGTGACATTACGAATGATGCATACCGATAGTAGATCGAATAGACCAAACAGTTTTCGCACATTGCCGAATTCATTTGACCTTTTCATCGTTTGCAATAAATTTTGTCTCAAACTTTTAAATGTTTACAGTAATGGTGTGTTGATTCTCTTTCTCCTTGGGAAATACTCTTCAACAGACGTAACGTCACTTCCTTCCTAATGACGCATGGTAACTTAGTAAGACTGGCTCTAAACTATCGGACCAAAGGTGGACGCCGTATGAAATATTTCTCCGGCGAGCATAAAAGCGTATCCAGAGGAAAAAAAACAACATAAATTTGATCATGTTTTGACTTTTACATATTCTGATCACAAGGCATATGAAAAGTTCTAGCCTGCATGAAGAATAAAAAGTAATGATTTTCTTTGTTTAGAACCAATATGGTTGCCGGGCGGCGTGATATCAGACTAATGAATCCAATTATTCGCAACACATTCAGTGACGTAGCTTTGCAAATAATTTAGTTGTTTCAAATAATGTAACAATAGATATCATTTAAATAGTACTGAACAGTGTAGTAAATAAAGCTCACGGCGTTTATAATTTATCTCTTCCCTGGTGGCAACCGACATGGACGACTGAAGAAGCTTATACGGTTTGATTGATGTAAAAAAAAAACAAGGGGGGGGGGGGCTTCGTATTTTTTAAGCCCGCCTTCGATAGGGCGGGGAGAAATGCCTTTCACTAAGACAAAATCTCCGACCAATGACCGAGACAATTTATAAAGGTCGTACAAGGCATGACACGAAAAGCCATCGAGCACGGTACATGTTTGCAATTGGATTCAGTAGTCTGGTGTCACGTCGCCCAGCAACGGCGGCCATCGTGGTTCTAAACAAAGAAAATCATTACTTTTTATTTTTCATCCTGGCTAGAACTTTTCATTCCCTTTTCATATGCCTTGTGATCAGAATGTGTAAAAGTCAAAACATGATCAAGTTGATGGGGTTTTTTCCCCTCTGGATACGCGTTTAAGCTCGTCGGAGAAATATTTCATACGGCGTCCGCCATTGTTCCGATAGTTTAGAGCCAGTGTTACTAAGTTACCATGCGTCATTAGGAAGGAAGTGACGTTATGACTGTTGAAGACTATTCTTGAATTATGTTCACTAGGTAGGGGGTCCTTTGATTTTATTAACGTGAAATATCACTGAAGCTAAACTTATTTGATACCAGATTCCATGTTTGTTTTGTATAAGTATAACATTTTAAAGGAACCGCAGTTTTCAAATAGAAGAGGTGCATGATTTAAATGAAATAAATATTATTTTGATCTCTCATCTCTGAATTGCAGGTTGTGGGCAATCCAGCTATTAACAGTATTGTTATTCGCCGCATGCCATGAAAAATATTTCTCAGCTTCACCTCACTAGAGAAGTACTTGCACGTTTAATCCATATTATTGTTATAAATTTATTTTTATGGATGTAGAAATAACAACAGGTTGCTACGCTTCAGGCTCTCAGTTATTAAAATGTAACAATTGTTTATGTCGTGTGTACAAAGCGTTACACTTTGCTGTGTCATTTTTAATTCAGTGTGGCAATGTTAGTGAGTAGCGCACATGAATCTCGTGAAAGGTAAAGTGCCCTAGTCAAGCCTGTGGAGTTCAGTGGTCGTAATAACAACAGAATTCAAAGTGTATAATATTATTAATGTAAACCCTCCAAAAGTTCACTCAACTCAGACCCTTTGTTTATTTTTTAAAAAGAAGAAAAAGAAAAGAAGAAAAATTCCAAAGTATGGTACTGTAACCAATGAAAAAGAATATCACCAACAGTTCTAGTGTTCGAGCCAATAGGATTCAATAGATAGTTCGAAGATGACGTCACTCAGGCCTTTGTTATTGTTTTTGCCATCCGCATTTGTGAGTTGTTCTCACTAAACTGTATTAACCAGACTATAAAAGTTCATAGTTACACAGAGTTTGTGTGTTGGTCCGTTATACTTCCGGATGGCAATGTTGTGAACTCCTTGGCTAAGCGCATTCTATCTATAGTGTGATGTAACGTCCGCCCAGCAACGAGCAGTTTGGTTATAAACAAAGAAAATCGGTACTTTTTATTCTTCATGCTGGCTAGAACTTTTCCCCATGTCATGTGATCAGAATGTATAAAAGTCAAAACATGATCAGATTTATTATCTTTTTCTCCTCTGGATACACGTTAATGCTCGTCGGAGAAATATTTCATAAGGGTGTCCGCAATTGTTCCCATAGTTTAGAGCCAGTTAATAAGTTACAATGCGTCATTACGAGGGAAGTGACGTCACGACTGTTAAAGCTTACTATCTTAAAATCCATCAGAAGTTTACTACTACTACTACTACTACTACTACTACTACTACTACTACTACTACTACTACTACTACTACTACTACTACTACTACTACCACCACTACTACTACTACTACTACTACTACTACTACTACTACTTATGCTTCACCTACTACTACTACTACTACTACTACTACTACTACTACTACTACTACTACTACTACTACTACTACTACTACATTTCTATTATGTCTTTTATCGTCCAGTATTTTCTAGAAAGTTCACGTCTCTCACTGGCCTTATCACTTCTGTCACACCATATAGATCCACGCCAAGCTAACGATTTATTCACACTCCAACCATCCTTGAGTACAGACGATACAATTTATACTCCATTTCATTTTTTTATTTTTGTTTTCAACGTTTATTTGTTTAGTGAACTGACAAACGGGTTTTCCCGGAAACGCCTATTGTTTCTATTGTTCCCATCCGACGCGTCTCCATCATCACTCTTTCGTTAGTGTTTTCGGGACCCCAGGTTTCAGGCAGCCCCCACCGCTCTCTACTGAGAACAACGCTACACCGTGGCTAAGCATCATCTTAGTGCCATCGTTACTTATATATACTAAAAAAAACATTACACATACACATATTCTCAAACAATTTTTACACCCCTAAACGTGTCTCAGACTATTTTTCTTTGTGGGGGTAAATAAAACGATCAAACCAAACACGAAGATATATATGATTTCAGATTTTTGTTAGTGTCGTACGGGTTTTTGTTCTCGAGAACATAACACAAGGAACACATCTCAACCAGGAACATTTACCAGGAACATACACCAGGAAACTGTTCCTGGTCATAGTCATGTTCCTGTCCTGTGTCAAATGTTACCAAAAAGATGTGATTTGGCGAGGAGAAGGGCGAGGAAGGGTTCAGTTTACGGGCGAAGAATGAGACGAATAGGTGGGGATGGGAGGACGTTGTTATTGTTATGCTGTGTGTGTGGTGTGTGTGTGTGTGTGTGTGTGTGTGTGGAGAGAGAGAGAGAGAAAGAGAGAGAGAGAGAGAGAGAGAGAGAGAGAGAGAGAGAGAGAGAGAGAGAGAGAGAGAGCGAAAACCTGCCTACGTACCCCCTCCTCCATCTCAGTCTGAACCTCTCATCTGTGGTTGGAATCACCTACAAACACCAGTACGCACGCCGTACTACTTGGGACATGGCTGATACGAAACTCTTCGACCGGAATAATCGCGAATCGCTCCAATGTGGACCAGGAACAGGTTTCGGAACAGGAACAACGCCATCAGGAACACAATCGTAACAGGAACATGAAAATGTTCCGAATGCCCGGCGCTAATTTATGTGCTGCTTCGTCTGACGCATGCGTTGTAGAAAATTAACACATTTCTATGACGTTTTGCGATACGTTTCCGGGGAATCCCCATTTAAAAATAGATTGACCTTTGTAGTCTGAGACTTGATAGTCAGGGACAAAGTCTGACTCAATGAATAGCTTACTTTTCGTAGTCTTTGTCTTTCCAAAGTCTTAGACTACGAAGTCTCAGACTTTGTTATAGTCTGGGACTATCATAGTCCCGATCCATGAATTAGACCCCTGAACAAGTGTGTATGAAAGGTGCCAGAGAAAGCAAGAAAGAAAAATACAAGAAAAAAACATCTCAAAATATCAGTCTACCCCGACTGGGGATCGAACCTCAGACCTTCTGATTACCGGTCAGACGTGCTACCATTACACCACAAAATCGAGAGCAAGCGAACCCACAATTCTTGTTGTTATCTTTTCGTTGTCAATACGTTTCAATAGTTGTGACGTCACGTCCCTCGTAAAACGCATAGTAACTTAGCAACTGGTTCTAAACTATCGGAACAATGGCGGACGCTCTTCTGAAATACTTCTCCGACTAGCATAAAAGTGTGTCCAGAGGGAAAAAAACATTATAAATCTGATCTTGTTTTGACTTTTATAAATTCTGATCATATGACATGTGAAAAAAGTTCTAGACAGTATGAAGAATGAAAAGTAATGATTGCCTTTGTTTAGAACCAAGCTGCTCGTTGCTGGGCGAATGTGACAATAGACTATAGAATCCTATTGGAAAAGGTTTTTAAAAACACTGTGAGGCGGAAGAACTTCCATTCGATATCGTGTTGTACATTTTCGAATGTGCAACTCCAACTCAAGGATGTGTTGTCATTATTATCTAATATCTAGATAAGCTTTGTCTAGCGTAGTATTGTAATAAAAACACATGCCCTTTAACTAGACAAAATAAATGTTATCTGTCTTCGCTGTCTTGTGAGGTGTCAGTTTTTTTTATCAAGTGGGCCAAATTACACCGTGCTACATGTAGTGTCGTGACATATCTGTACAGGGTCCAATTTCATGTAAGAAGACTAGATTTCTTTATTTACCATTCTAGTAAATGACATGCTAGTCTTAAACCTGAGCGGAGCAAGTGACTAAAAAACATCGGATTCCATGAACGTTTTCTGGTGAGGCTCTTGCCAAGAAATGGTAAAGACAGTGACTTATTCGCTATTTTGTTCTGGTAATATCAAGCTCTATAGTACACGATGCAGGCAACATACCATTCTTCATACTTTAAAAGAGGAACTTAGCAACACATCCGGCATATATAACATTTCGTTCGGATTCATATTTGAACTTACTTTTGCCATGATGAACCCATTCACGTGATATTGACTGTCGACTGATCAGACTACAATGATATCCATGGTCGACTGTCAATTCTATATTTAGACCAATGAAAGTTTCATTAAAACTCAAGAAAATTAAACAAAATAACAAACAAACAAAGAAACAAACCAAAAAAAATTTTTCTGATGAATTACACTATTTCAGTCAGTTACTATCCCAGCAGAATAACTTTTGTCTCCACTATACTTTCTAATTGTCTTTAAGGTTGTTCTTCGAATTTAACCCTTCCACTTCAAGTCTTCGTTCAATCGATTTGTTTTTCGTTGAGTTTTCACTCACAAAAATGTATACTATCGACGATCTTACAGTTTTTTAAAGCCAGTGACATAGCAACAGGACACTTTTTGCGTCTGACATTCTTAACCGACGTATTTTTAATATAAAAATAGCTACTATCTTCTCGAAACCATGATGTATCCTAGTAAGTAGCCTCAGAATAAGCTTGATGTCCGGCCTCGGCAAATGACTAAAACCTGGCCAAAATTAGTCAGAAGATGCCGTTGTTTTAGTCGGGGACTTGCTTGGTCAGCTCACATGAAATCCGATTTTTTCAAGTCCTTGACTATAGACAGAGACAATTTTGAATAAACACCTTTCAACATCTCAATCGCACAAACCTAGACAGAAATGAATTTAAAACAGTTCTGTTTTGGACAATCGTCCTTTGCTTTTGGAAGAGATCAATACATACATGCTACTGGACAACACTGCCGTACTCTGGAAAAACCAATATTTAAAAATTTGGCCAGAAAACTTGTCCTTCAATATCGATCGAGTTAATTAACCCTTATCTTGGCAAAAACTCTCAAACCCGGGACTTGTTTAAATATTTGTTTTTCCAGAGTATAGTACTACTCATGATTTCTTAAGTCTATTTTTTTCTTCTCTCAGTAGGTAAAACATTCTAGACTGAATATCGCTGCTCCACCGCACATCCAGGTAAGTTCATGCAACAAACTTCTTCATTTCTAATCAGTTTATTCTCTATATGGTGCGGATCAGAAAAGAAAGGTGCAATTACTTACAAAACTCAAGCTTTTACATAGATATGGCAGTATTAACTAAGCATGCTCAAGCGCTTTACACGGCGTCCTTAGCCAACAGCAACACTTAACATGTAGGACGAAACATGACGCAGGTTAGGTGGTATTATAACTTTTTTCCGACAGAGACAACGCTGTAAACGGCTAGGCATACACTTTACACATGAATACGATGAGATAATGTGGGTAAGGGCATATTTCAAGAACTCAGAGCCGGACTCAAAACCAAGACCTTTTGATCCGAAGACGAGTGTCACACCACTGGACCACATATCCGCACAATGCTAATGTCAGTTGGCTCATCCAGTTGATTTGCATAGATTGCCCACATCTGTACCTCTCTCAATAATCCTTCATAGACTGGTTCCGGTCCGCGCATGACAGCCAGGCAGTGGACAGGTGCTGGGCCACGGACTGGTGATGGGCCACGGACTGGTGCGTCCTCGGACTGGTGCTGGGCCACGAAGGGGTATCGTCCAAGGACTTGTGATGGGCCACGGACTGGTACCGTTCTAGGACTGGTGCCGGGCCACGAACTAGTGCTGTCCTTGAGCTGGTGCTGGGCCACGGACGGACGGTTGAGAACCTTTTAACGAGAAACTGAAAATTGCATTTAAATTGAAAAAGATAACAGAATCATGAACGTTATTATCTTTTATGAAAAGATAAAAAAATAATAGCATTTTAAGATAAATAAGATAATACTATGAACTTGTTTTACCCGTTAATGAAATTAATTACAATCTAGTGCAGCGCCGCAAATTGAGCTAGGGCAGCGACTGGTGATCGGAATCGTTACATTTTGGGTGCGAAGCAAAGGCCGTAACCTTCAGCTACACTGTCCCCATTGTCATGTCATAAGAAAAATAAAATACGCCCTTCCGCCACGGCATGATAAGATGCCGTCGCCTAAGCATTCCATGAAGGAATAAAGATAATTATCAAACAAGAAGTCTGATGTCAACAGGAATCACCCATGTTGTCCAAGTGAGCAATTTGGGGGTTTAATAATCTTGCTCAAGGAAAAAAGCTGAAAATGCCTTCAACGGCGCTCCAAACCGGTTCCTTCCGTATCATATTGCAATACCTTAACCAGTCGTCCACTTCGCCCCATAAAATGTCGACTGGAAATGGCAGGCTAATCCTTGGTGATGATTATTTGTTCATGTATTTTTCTTTCTTGCTCTATCTAGTGCTATTTCATAGACACTTTTCAGGTCTTTATCTTTTTTTAAAAAAATGCGCTTTTATATAGCGCATTATCCACTAAACGTGCTCAAAGCGCTTTACAAGGGTCCTCTGACCAACAGCAACATTTATCATGTAGGACGGGACAAGACGAGTGTTAGGCGATATTACATTTTTTCGAACAGAGACAACACGGTTAACGTCCAGGTACTCATTTTACACCTGAGTACGGTGAGAGAATGTCACTAAAGAGCATTTTCCATGGAATAAACTGTGCGCCGAGCGAGGCTCGAACCCAGGGCCTTCCGGTCCGAAAGCAGTGTCATACCACTAGACCACATAGCAGCACCAGTGCCTTCTCTCTAATTTGTCACTTTTTTGTTCTTACCTTTTCCTTGAAGCTGTCAAGATGAAAGTCAAAATGAACGTGTTCACAGTCTGGGACTATTTGGTGTTCTTCGCTGTCCTCCTGATGTCCACCACTATTGGAGTGTATTTTGCTGTGACCGGACGTAAGAAAAAATCAGAGGGTGAGTGTTTCTCATATGTGACCCAACGTCTCAAAACGGTTTTATTTCGGGATGAAAGAGAGGCTAAAAAACCAGATTAAAGCGAAACTCGCCAAAATGACGAATTATTGGTATTTAGCATTCTAAAATATGATATTCATTCTCTTCAATAAAGCATAGAAACTTAACGTCAGACTAATATTTCTGGCTACAAATTCAATTTTCAGAATCTTAATCATCCCAATTTAATACCGTTTTGAGCGAGGGGTCACATATTTAAAAAACCAAATTGGGGTTCCGCTCATTTCAACAAAACGGTACAAACCAAAGAAGATGTGATGAATAAAGTTGTTCTTAAAATTCTAAAATTAAATGAACAAAAATCTAAAACTGTTTATTACTTTTTGAGGTTATATACAGTGTGTATCTTAATTACTGGCATATTTCAGTTATAAATAACGTCAAAGCTATGTAATATTTCATCAAACAGCTTTTTTGCCATATGTGACATTTAAAAAAGAGTTTTGATTGATATAAGCTTTAACACTTTGGTAGCTGAGTTAAGATGTCATAACTACAAAAGTGTAATTTTGAAATATATCGTAATTTACAGTGTGTTTGTTTTCAATCCTTGACACAATTTATGTTTGAATAACTCAAGAACTGCTACAACGACATCAATTTGGTTTTCAACTTATTAATCGAAATTAATTTCAATTTCTTTCTGATATTTTACTTGTGATCGTGTGTTTGCGCAGTCGTCCGATTTAAAGCTCCACGTAACCACCACCATTTTGAATGGCAACCCGCAATCGTCTCTCTACTATCGTTCCAAATCTTTTGCAGCATGAGTTATGAGACAGAGCGAACGACTTCTCTTATTTCTATCTCCAGGTGATGCATGTCTCTCATGAGAGGTTCTAAAACACTATGCTCTTCATATATAATCCCCATAAAAAATCAATTGGGGTTAGATCAGATGTTCTTGGAGGCCAGGAAATTGGACCTTCTTATTGTTTTGTTTTCATATAAACTGTCGTCACCAAGGGTTCCCATCAATGCGTCAAACTTCAAAACGCTATCGTAATCATCAGTATGATCAGTGATGACGTCATACACAAATGAATTTTTCCAGGCAATGTTCCAAGTTGATATCTTTAGACTGACATGTGAAATGAAATGAATATTTTTTTCCCGAACTATGTCTGACAAAGCCAAAATAAATTACGATTTATGTAAAAATTACCCTTTTCTACAGATGACTCAGCTAACAAAGGGCGCACCACAGTGTTAAAACGTATATCAATCTTCTTCTTCTTCTTCTTCGTTCTTCTGATGGACATCTATGGCTGCAGTCTGATATCTGCTATGAAGTCTGTGGTCCGCTTTAGGTCCTCAGCCTCACCATAGAGCTTTGTGTTGAGTGTTGTAGGGGTGACCCAGTGGTTCGAACGTTGCACGTTGTATAATGGGCAATCCATAAGCATATGTACAGTGGTTTCATATCAATCAAACTGCACATATGGTGAAAAACCGTTTGATGAAATCTTATATAGCTTTGGAATTATTTGAAATTTAAATGTGTCAATAAGAACAAAACACACTGTATCTTCCTCAGTTAAGCATAAAACGTAACTCAAATCTCATAATATTTTTTGACAATACTATCAATCTATTGCATCTAATTCTACCCGACATAATTCTACTTCGAAGAAATAGGTCACAATCTAGGTATATACATTAGCAGGTCTGATAATCAAATTCATTTACGGGCCTGATTCAATACTGTTGTAATGGATGATATTTCGCGTCTGTGTTGAGAGTATTTCCATTTCAACAATGAGACCATAATATTTTGGTTTATCAGACATGCAAATATGTCAGAATAAGATTCAATAGTCTGATGTCACATCCGCCCAGCAACCAGCAGCTTGGTTCTAAACAAAGAAAATCAGTACTTTTTATTCTTCATGGTGGCTGGAACTTTTTCACATGTCATGTGATCAGAATGTATAAACGTCAAAACATGATCCGATTTATAATGTTTTTCTCCTCTGGATACACGTTTATACTCGTCGGAGAAGTATTTCATAAGGACGTCCTCCTCTATTGTTCCGATAGTTTAGAACCAGTTACTAAGTTGCTATGCGTCATTACCAGGGAAGTGACGTCACGATTGTTGAAGCCTATTGATCGATATTTGAAACGAAATGTGTTTTTTTTTCAGTTTACAGTGTAGCAGAATTTACCATAAAGTATATTTCTTTTTACACACAGGTGAATACCTGATGGCAGGCAAACGGATGACTGTTATACCAATAGCCATATCTACCACTGTCTCCTATGTGTCCGCCATTGCCATGCTAGGGAAACCAGCAGAGATGTATAACCAGGTATAACATAATTAAAATTATGCGCTTGGGTTAATTTGGGCACGCGGTATATTTCAAAAGAAATTATCATTGATTTAGAGCAGCTGAAGATGGTCACGAACCCATTATATTATTATAAAAGATGAAATTGGTGAAAGAGTAGAAGAACACAAGTATCTTGGGGTTGTCATTGACGAGAAGTTAGAGTGGACAAAACAGTTCACCTGTGTCATCAAAAAGCTTAGAATTAGAACGCATTAAAAACACAACAATCCAGTAAATTTGGAAATTAGGCTACTTTTTCTGTTTTATGACACATGCATTATCAGTGTACTACGCTACTGTTTGCCCAGTGGTGTGGGAATAACAAATGATATGAAAAGTTCAAGGTCGAAAGAATTTTTGAAACACTGCCAAAAAAATATCAAAATTTCCTTCAATTTTAGACTTCGATATTGTCTATCTGAAATCATGTGATGAAAAACTCAACAAAGTCATTAGAGATGAATCATATCAACTATACAAAGTGTTTCAAGGTCAGCAAAAGAAGCGGTTGTCTTCTGCACTGTGTCACAAAGAAACTAAGACATAATTTTAATTCTTTCCTCCCCATGGCTGTGATAAACTATACACTGACACTCAATATGAGCGATCTAAATTCATGTTTTCGTCCAACCTAGTCATCGGTCACATGATTTGTTGCTGTACAACGATTGGACATTTCTCAATGTATCTAAACACGCTACTTTGATAATGAAAGTTTTAAAAATACC
>NC_088360.1:108555511-108573011 GCF_034508935.2 Berghia stephanieae
GTTGGTCCGTTATACTTCCGGATGGCCATGTTGTGAACTTATTAGCCAAGTGCATGCTATCTATACAGTTTAGTGAGAATTACTCATAAACGTGGATGGCAAAAAAAAAAAACATTAACAAAGACCCAAGTGACGTCAACTTCTTTCTATTTATAACAATGTTTAATTTCCCAGTAGATTTTTGGCTTATCAAAACATGGAATTTGTGACATACTCACACGTGCTCGGACAAACATAGTTGGTTGTTTATAAACAATGAAGTGAATGAATTCGACCTTTTTCTGATCATTGTTATTGTTTTCATACCCGCAAATGGGTGACTAGTTATCACACAATTTCAATCATATTATAAACGTTTTAGTTTACACATAGATTTCTGTGTTGGTTTTATTCATCAAGCGGAAGAACAGTGGGTATTTTACGTATACTAATACCATCAATAGTAAAATATGTGTAGTTTGCTTTGTTTACCAATCGCTGTCATTGTTTGCATTATGACAACTGTCCGAGAGGCGTGGCTATCAATGCGTCTATAAGATTTAGCTTTAGTGCCGTCTTTTAAGAGATATTTAATTTTCACAGTCATTGTGTTATAATCTTTGATAGTATTAATATAATCATGCAGATAGTAACTAATATAGCATATTAACTTATTTGTCTTAAATTTAAATGTAGAGTTATTTACACCGTTTAAAACCCAAATTATTTCTTGAAATGAAATAATAATCTATTTTTACAACCTTGTACTGTTTAGAAGACTCCTACCCAATCTATTATCTACTTTCTTTTACTTTAAAACAAATAATAAATAACCAAAATCCTGTGATCGCGCAAAATAATATATTTATTCTTCAGATGAAATATTTACACAACCGTCATAATACGATTTTAAAAAAATGAATTATAACACCATTTAACTTTTAGATACCAATTTATAAATTATTTTCGTATTCATTTATATTTAAAACATTCAAATGCAAGAATTCTAACATAAGTATTATCCGACACCTAGTCACTAGATTTATGTGTTGTTCCGCTAAACTTTTAAAGACTTTTAATAATCGTTGCTAATTTTTATTTCATTTCTTTACATAGATATTTCCTTTAAATATTACCGAATTGTGTGAAACAGAATTTTTATTTCAATACAAGGATGAATAAAGTATTTCTTATCTTCATCCATCGTGGCTTGTGTTCTTGAGCGTTGCCGGTCAGAGCTGTCTCCACGAATCACGATCCTCTTCGGTGCGCATGAAATCTGTGTTGTTTTTTAAATCACGTTTGGCCATTCTCAGGTTAATTAGATATGTCATTCTTTGTCTTCCTCTAGCTCTCTTTCATTCGATCATCCCAGATGTTACCAACTTTATACCAATATATTATCTTATCTCATCCTATCTTAACTCACTCAACCCTAATCCCGACTATATCCGAAGTTTACCAGGGTTAAATTTACCCCATGCCTATCTATTACATTGTTTTGAGACAAATGATAGGCCTAGTATCAAAGCTAATGTTTTTAGTTTTTTACACGTTGATGATAATTAATGAATAAAACTATCTACAATGTCAATGCTCATTTTAAATACATTTTTTTGCAATTTTGAAAAGTAGCAATAATCACTAGGATTGAGTGAGTTAAAATCGATCGCTCTTTTAGAGAATAACCAAGTCTCCAATATTTGATTTCACAGGGTGCTGCTTTTGTACTCCAGACGGCCGGCATGGCATTGGGATGCTTGGTTACTGCTTTAATAATCGTGCCCCTCCTTTATCCACTACAGATCACTAGTGCTTTTGAAGTAAGTGGAAGCGGACAGAGATAGAAGTACATTCCTGTAATAGGGTTCAACAGTCGTGACCTCACTTCCCTCGTAATGACGCAGAGTAACTTAGTAACTGGTTCTAAACTATCGGAACAATGGGGGACGCCCTTATGAAATATTCTCAGACGGGCATTAACGTGAATCCAAAGGAGAAAATCATGCATTATAAATCCGATCATGTTTTGACTTTTATACATGTTGATCACGACATGTGAAAAAGTTTACAGATTTTCTTTGTTTAGAACCAAGCTGCTCGTTGCTGGGCGGATGTGATATCAGACGATTGAATCCTATTGGTTGAAGTCCAGCTTCAAAAGTGTTGTCATAATTAAATATATGAAAAAGCATGTATGAAACAGTGTCAGACTAAGCAAAACAGAAAATATAAGAGAAAAAAAAAAAGATATTAAAAATAACACATCTTAAAAATTCAGTTTTCCTTGACTGGGATCGAACTTCAGACTTTCTGATTACCAGTCAGACATGTTGCCTTTACACGACAGGGGCTTTCTGTGCATCGTCTGGCCCTGTTTCAGACTTTTACACCATTGACTTCTCCCTGATTTGCATTATCAATAGCAATAACAAAAAACAGAACAACAAGAACATTAAGAATAACATCAACTTCTTCTTCTTCTTCTTCTTCTTCTTCTTCTTCTTCTTCTTCTTCTTCTTCTTCTTCTTCTTCTTCTTCTTCTTCTTCTTCTTCTTCTTCTTCTTCTTCTTCTTCTTCTTCTTCTCTTCTTCTTCTCTTCTTCTTCTTCTCTTCTTTATTCTTCCTACTTTCTTCTTCTCTTTCTTCTTCTTCTTCTTCTTCTTCTTCTTCTTTCTTCTTCTTCTTCTTCTTCTTCTTCTTCTTCTTCTTCTTCTTCTTCTTCTTCTTCTTCTTCTTCTTCTTCTTCTTCTTCTTCTTCTTCTTCTTCTTCTTCTCTTCTTCTTCTTCTTCTTTTCTTCTTCTTCTTCTTCTTCTTCTTCTTCTTCTTCTTCTTCTTCTTCTTCTTCTTCTTCTTCTTCTTCTTCTTCTTCTTCTTCTTCTTCTTCTTCTCTTCTTCTTCTTCTTCTTCTTCTTCTTCTTCTTCTTCTTCTTCTTCTTCTTCTTCTTCTTCTTCTTCTTCTTCTTCTTCTTCTTCTTCTCCTCCTCCTTTTAACACTTTGAAATGTACATTCGAATTTTTAAAAAAACACATATACACAAATGCTTATAAATTGTTTATTCACAGTATCTTGAAATAAGGTTTAAATCAAGAACGGCGCGTCTGGTAGGGACCACCATGCTGATTATATCCCAGGTAATGCTTTTGTTTTTACCTAAGTAGCATCACTTTAAATCAATGTATGTCGTAAGCGCCAGTTAAATTGCAAGCTTGACCTCACATATCTATTGATCGGGGCGAAGTGGTCGAGGGGTTAAGGCATTGTACTGTGATCCGGAAGGCCCCGGGTTCGAGCCCCGCTTCGGGCACTTTCGTTTTTTTCCTTGAGCAAGATTATTAACCCCCACTTTGCTCACTTGGACCACATGGGTGATTCCTGTTGACATCAGACATCCTGTTTGATGGATTATCTTTATTCCTTCATAGAATGCTTAGGCGACGGGATCTTATGGTACGTAATTAAATACCTTCCTTCAGACCCATTAGGTTTACCCCGGTTTGTCTAGCGAGAAACGGCCTATGATCGTTGCTTGCTACCCTATTTATAGGAACCTAGTCGTGAAGTATTTTCTACCAGATCTAACAGAGCAAGCTACCCAATTACTGCTGGATAGAAAGATCCTTCATAAATATGTAACTTGGTACTTCGCAAAGTCCCAGGTTTAAGAACTTTTTTTTCCAAGATGGATATTTGAAAGAAGACCTGAAAGCTGGCCAACAGTTATAAAAACGAGTTTTTTTTTCAGGGTATGGCGTTTAGTTAGAAAAAGCTTCCTTTCAGTCCAATAATAGGAGATGAAGGTAGATTACATTTGAGGGATTTCCTTGAGATCGATCCCGGGTGCAGTCGAGATTTTTTTCTGACCCCCTGTCAACCCAGCAGTGATTGAGTAGAAATGACTTTGCGATAGACTAGCGTCCTAGTGTAGTAACCAATTGTCATTGTCTGCTTCACGCTATATAAACCGGGATAAGCGCCGGCTCCATGGCGGAAAACTGACTAAATAAGATCAAAGAGAGAGGGAATGGGGATACCCCTCTGAAGCTCATTATGGACGGCGCCATCGTTTCGAGCCGAAATAAGTCCCGGGAACCCTTGTAAGCAGCTTCCCTGACTACGAACAGAGATGCATGTACGAGATGGACGTCGGTTTGGACGAATTCCTTCCCTCGAGGGGGCTGGGACATACACTCCTCTAAGCCTAGTGAGAAGTTGCCAGGTTTCTACACCAGTAAGAGGAGACATCGGATGGTAGCGAATCGGCTTCGGTCGAAGACCTGCCTCACGTCAAAGTCGCTTCATCAGTGGGGACTTTCCACCTGTCCAACATGTACCCGATGTGGATTAGACCCAGAAATCGCAGAGCATCAAGTTGAACGGTGTGTTGTGACCAAGCTTCGGGCGGGTTCGCGACGGAACACGTATGTGCTAGGGACTTTGCTGATTGGTCGACGTAATAACATAATAGTTTGAGCACAATAAGAAGCTGCTGCCTTTTGAAGATAAAGACGTTGAACTCTCATACATATCAGATATTTAGAGAGGTTAAATATTCCACGGTCAAAATTTGATTTTGTTTCATATTTCCTTTTTCGCAGCTGATTTATATTGCAACGGTTTCATTTGGACCATCCACGGCATTCAACATTGGTGAGTTACCAACTATGACCAACGTAATCAAATCATTAATTAGCTAACTATAACTATTACACTTTCTACTTTTACTATTCCCAACCACAACTGATATAAATGCCATCTTACTGTACGGCTATGAGGTCTAGTAGTATGAGACTTGCCTTACAAACTCGGTGAGAGGGGGGGGGGGGGTCCAGAGTTTGAGTCCTTTCACTGCAACGATACCCAGGTGTAAAATGAGTAGTTGGGTGTAAAACGCGTTGTCTCTGTGAAAAAGAATTGTGATACTGTTGTACAGGCGTCATATCTAGTCCTGCATGTTAAGAAATGATGCTGACTAGTAACCCTCTGGAAAGCGTTTTGAGCAGTTATGAGGATATTGCGAAACATAAGTGTTTGAAGCCTTTATTGTAATAGCAGCAGCAGCAGCAGCAGCAGTAGTAGTAGTAGTAGTAGTAGTAGTAGTAGTAGTAGTAGTAGTAGTAGTAGTAGTAGTTGTTGTTGTTGTTGTTGTAGAAGTAGTAATAGTAGAATGGAAATAGTAGAAGTAGTAATAGTAGTTGTAGACGCAGTAGTAGTAACTATACTAGAAGTAACAATAGTAATAGTAGTAGTATTAATAGTCGTAATGATAATAGTAGTAGAAGGAATTCTTGTTCTCGTTGATGTTGTAGTGTTAATAATATAAATAATAGTAGAATTTTACTTCGGAAAAATGTTGTAGTTTTTCGCAAAGCCATTTCATGATAGGACTGAAAGCCCTATGTCACGTGTAATTACTAAAATGATTTTTTATGTTTCAAATGTCCATCTTTCTAAACAAATATTCAAATTTTACAGTGACAGGGTTCCCCGTTGAGGCGACACTGGTAGTCATGGCGGCCATAAGCACA
Organism: Berghia stephanieae; assembly: GCF_034508935.2. Classification (NCBI taxonomy): domain Eukaryota; kingdom Metazoa; phylum Mollusca; class Gastropoda; order Nudibranchia; family Aeolidiidae; genus Berghia; species Berghia stephanieae. The sequence continues at coordinate 108,561,021 of NC_088360.1, forward strand.
TTTTACACCAGCATTGTAAGTACATATCCACCCGTCAATAAGCACATTTTACACCAGCATTAAAAGTACATGTACACATTGTCAATAAGCACATTGCACACCAGTATTGCAAGTTCACATTCACGGCGTCTATAACCACATTCTACACAAGCATTGAAAGTACATATTCACGGCGTCTATAACCACACTCTACACCAGCATTGTAAGTACATATCCACCCGTCAATAAGCACATTTTACACCAGCATTGAAAGCACATGTACACATTGTCAATAAGCACATTGCACACCAGTATTGCAAGTTCACATTCACGAAGTCAATAACAACACTCTACACCAGCATTGAAAGTACATATTCACGGCGTCTATAATCACACTCTACACCAGCATTGAAAGTACATATTCACGGCGTCTATAACCACACTCTACACAAGCATTGAAAGTACATGTACACAGCGTCAATAAGCCCAATGTACACCAGCACATGTAAGTACATATTCACGACCTCAATAACCACATTCTTCACCAGCATCGTAAGTACACATCCACATTAATTCAAATTTATTATCCCGATCCCCACTTCCTATGGCTGTGTAGTCTATGTTTGTCACGTGCTTTCGGATCGGAAGGTCCAGGATTTAAGTCCCTCTCTGAGCGGTGCATATTTGGGTCCTTGGAAAAGGCTCTTTTCTCATATTCTCTAACTACACTCAAGTGTTAAATCAGTACCTAACCGTGAACAGCGTTGTTTGTCGGGGAAAAAAACTTGCAGCATTGTTATCGCCTAACAGTCGTCATTTTTCATCCTTCATGTTAAATGTTGCTGTTGGCTAGGGACCCCTTGTAAAGTATTTTGAGCACATTTAGTGAATATTACGCAACACCAATGTTCAACTTGTTTTCTTCTCTCCCTATAACCATATTTTAAGCTCATTATTACCTGTTCCATCCTGGAACGACACAAAGAGAAGCCGAGGCATCCTTGTGAGATGGCAAGCATAAGGACGATTATTAATTCATATAGATTCAACAGATATTTGGAAATAACGGTTTACCAGAGGGCTCAATTGGTAGAGCACTTGCCTCACAAGCAATAGAATCGTGGTCGATCCCGGATGCAGTTTATACTGACTCCCCCCCCCCAACCACCTCCCCCTTCTCCACCCAGTATTGGTTCGTCAACTGGGTCTGTCACACCTTGCTAATTTACTTTGTGTTACATCCAAAGGATAGCTAGCAACTGCTATTTTCCGTTTCACGGTGTAGAAACCGGGATAAACTCAAGCTCCACGGCCCTGGTGGCTCAGAAGGACTACTTTTGTAAATAACATGTGTAATATTTTTACTGTTCTCAAACAGGGAGGTATAAAAGCCGTGATATGGACTGACGTGTTACAGTGTTTGATAATGGTTTCTGCGGTTTTAGCTGTTACCATCCAGGTGTGGTTAATTCTTCTTATTCGTCTTTTACTCACTCTTAATCTCCTCCTCCTCCCCCTCCTCGCTATTAGTCCACTCAGGATAATCGCAACATCTTGGCATCAGCAAAAGCAAATTTGATTGGAATAACTTTCACTCTTTTGTTCTCAACATTTATCAGAGTGAAAGAGATTAGCCGTGATGAGAGACAGTAAGGCTTTAACTAAACTCGTTAGTCACAATGCACAGTTGTCAAACCCAAAACAAAGGATATCACCCTTGTCTCTCTTTAATGTCATTGTCTACCTGTTGTCAAGTCCATGCCGACCCCCCTCGACTCCTTGTTAATGGCCACAGATGACATTACAAACCCATACTGCAAAGTCTCGTCCTCTTGTGCCTGTTCTAGTTTGATGATACACTTGTAGCATTAAATCCCACTCACTCTCGATTCTTCAACCTGTCACGATTAAATTTAATCATATTTTGTTTACTTGATTTCTTGAATCTGCCACTTTTTGGGGGGAAAATTTGTTGCGATTAACCGAAGTTTGTTGCAATTAACCAGTGACTTTTATATAGAATTAATTCCGTTTCTTGGGAAATGTTGCAATTAACCGAAAGTTGCGATTAACAGAGTTGCGATCATCCGGAGTGGACTGTATTATTATTATTATTATTATTATTATTATTATTATTATTATTATATATTATTATTATTATTATTATTATTATTATTATTATTATTATTATCATTATTATTATTATTATTATTATTATTATTATTATATCATCATCATCATCATCATCATCATCATCATCATCATCATCATCATCATCATCATCATCATCATCATTATTATTATTATTATTATTATTATTATTATTATTATTATTATTATTATTATTATTTTATTATTATTATTATTATTATTATTATTATTATTATTATTATTATTATTATTATTATTATTATTATTATTATTATTATATATTATTTATTATTATTAATATTATTATTATTATTATTATTATTATTATTATTATTATTATTATTATTATTATTATTATTATTATTATTATTATTATTAATATTATTTAATTATTATTATATTATTATTATTATTATTTATTATTATTATTTATTATTATTATTTATTATTATTATTATTATTATTATTATTATTATTATTATTATTATATATACATTATCATTATCATTATTATCCATAGTGATATCATCCTAGCTAAGATTGCTATTATTAGAGAACATCTCCCCCCCACCCCCGACCCCAACAGGATAGTAATCATTATGTATTGTTGTGCGTTCGCATGATGTAACTGTAGTAATTATTATTTTTACAGGGATGCCTCAAAGTAGGTGGGCTATCAACAGTCTTTGAGATCAATGACGAATGGGGCAGACTAAAAATATTTAAGTAAGTCACCAGATATATAGAAACAAATTCATTAATGTTACCAAGAGAATATAGTACAAAATATCTTTTTTTAGTATTTATTTTTTACCAGCCATCAGAATTCTTTACGCCCTCCCGCACAACATTATAAGATACCGCGGCAAAGGCATTACATGAAGGAATATCGATAATCCATCAAACAGGTCTAAATGTCAACAGGAATTACCCATGTTGGCCAAGTGAGCAAATTGGAGGTTAATCAGAAAGTGCCTGAAGCTGGGGTCGACCTCGGGACCTTTCAGATCACAGCACAATGCTTTTAAGCATTCGGCCACTTTGTCCCCATCAGAAATAGAATTAACAAAATCATTTATATTGGTTAGGGATAAAGCAAAGATTTTGATACCATAATTGTTATGGTAAGCATCCGTAAAATAACTTTTGTTTGACAATCATGTTTAAAATCTATTTTAATATTTGAAACTTTTTTTTTCTCGAAATATGTCATCCCGAGATGACACTGAAGCTCAACATTCTGTCTCAAACTCAATATTCTATCTCAAATTCTATATTCTATCTCAAGCTCAATATTCTGTCTCAAACTCAATATTCTGTCTCATCCTCAATATTATGTCTCAAACTCAATATTCTAACTCATGCTCAATAATTTATCTCAAGCTTATTTTTTTGGATCAAATTAATAAATAACTTTCATTCGAGAAAGTGAGATCAATTTCTTAATCTTTCAAGATAGCTAGCTACATCAACTCTTATATTTCTGGTTATAACGGCTTAAAGCTCAATATTAGACTGTTTGTGGTCTTTTGACGCTGGCCTTCGTACCTAATGGGCGGCTATGTGATCTAGTGGTATGACACCCGTCTTCGGATCAGAAGGCCCTGGGTTCGAGCCTCGCTTGGCGCATAGTTGTGTCCTTGGAGAAGGCTCTTTACTCACATTCTCTCACCGTATTCATGTGTAAAATGAGTACTTGGACGTTAAGAGCGTTGCATCTGTCCGGGAAAAAAATGTAATATCGCCTAAAAGGCGTCATGTCTCGTCCTACATGTTAAATGTCGCTGTTGGCTAGAGACCCCTTCTAAAGCGCTTTGAGCACGTTTAGTGGATATTGCGCTGTATAAAAGCTTAATTCTTTAAAATTCTTTAAAAGTCTAAAAAAAGCGCACTCTTAGCGGCGCAAAGTGAAAAAGACTTCTCACTCGTATACTCTCACATGTTCCTATGTCTGCATTAGTCAGTAAATGGAACTGTCACGTAATGTCAAGGCAAGGAGACATATAAATACCAAAAATCTACTCCAACCATAGTTAGCATGATATAATACATGGAAATTGAACTGTCACGTAATGCTATACCACACAGACTTTGAAAAAAAGGCTTTGTTGGTTAGTATAATTTTATAATACACGTATAAATTGAACTGTCACGTAATTCTATACCATACAGACGTAGAAAAAAAGGCTTTATTGGTTAGTATAATTTTATAATACACGTATAAATTGATCTGTCACGTAATTCTATACCATACAGAAGGTAGGAAAATGTTTTATTGGTTAGTATGATTATATAGTAAGCGTACATTGAACTGTCACGTAATTTTATACGATACAGACCAAGAAAAAAAACAATGTCTGACTTTGTTTTGATTATGCACACATGTGAATGAATCCGTTTGAGTTTTAAAAGCCATAATTGGGCAAATGTTATATATATATAAATCTTTAATATAAGTGATCCAAATGTCATCAACATACATGTATAATCCTAAAAGTAACGACAACCCAGTGAACACGAGTCGGTTGCTCTGCTTCAGAAAAAGAGAAAAACAATCGACGCAACAAAGTCAGTACTGCGCATGGCCAGCACAACGATTTTCAATCACGGCTCGGACAGGTCTTCCTCTGGTGTTTATCTTGGGGTATATATGTCATTTATATGGTGTGTTGTCATTCCATTCTGTTTCAACAATGTTCCAAAGCTCGTAAGCATTACTTGCTTGGCACTGTTGTTCCATTGTAGGTATTTTTAGGAGATCTCAGAAGTCCTGAATGAGATTGGGGAGCGGATCTACAGCTGCTGCTGCTGGCCACTAGAGTACCAAGATCTTATTCTCAGTTAGTAAAGCGCTTTGGGTATATTTATTGGATATTGTGCTATATAAACGCTCAAGTCTTTTTTTTTAAGATGAGGTTGCAGAGAAGGCCTTCTCGCTCCAACTTGAAATATAGTTTTCCACAGCGATGTCAGAGACATGAGAGAGTGGTTGGTTGTGTGTCGAGTAAATGTCCGATCACCATTGGCCGTTGTTATTCGGGGTTTTGCCTGTCCGCCAATTTGGTCCCTCACATGCCCTTTCGTTGTCGAACTTGGCAAAAATAGAATAACAGGTAGCCGTAACATTGAAAAGCTGTGCCACCTCAGCTACTGGCAGTTTAACATGAATATGGCCAAGTACACCATCTCTCTCTCTCTCTCTCTCTCTCTCTCTCTCTCTCTCTCTCTCTGTCTCTCTCTCTCTCTCTCTCTCTCTCTCTCTCTCTCTCTCTCTTCGAGGGTCAGTTTCGGTATTTTTTCGAGAGGAAAATAATTGAAATAAAATTAATTATAAAATAATTTCACAGAGATATATTTTTAAAATTTAGAAAAGCAGATAATTTGTAAACAGTAAAAGTCAATATGGCGATTTAAATCAGGGTACATTTATGCAAAAGGGTTCTTTCGAGAATTTAAGAACTGACGTTTTTAAGATTGTCCTCGTATCATTCTGCATGATTCCTTCTTTGCCTCATTTTCGAAGTCGAAATATCCAGTTGCCTTACAAAAATATTCACAATTCCCCCTATAATTGTGACCCTTCGCCTCAAAACGCTATTAAGTCGGGGCGGTTAAGATGTTGACAATCGAATTTATAGCCAGAAATATCAATCTTATGTTGAGTTTGTATGTTTTATTGAGGAGAATGGATACCATATTTTAGGGGGCTGATGTCAACAATTTATATTTTTGACCAGTTTTAACATTAAATTAACCTTTTAAGCATCTGGTTCGTTCCGACATAATACCGTTTTGAGACGATGGGTCACAATTGACATATTGCAATATAACTAAGCATGTGTATTGTTTGATAATTGCTCTTTTAGGTTATATAAAATTCTTGACTGTGACGTAGTTAAGCAATAGTAATTTAGCGTATAAAAATATGTTAAGCTACTATTGCACATGTGTATAAAATACAAGTGGATTAATTATCTGCCAAGTAATTATATATCATAACACGTTAAAATACAATGTCTGCATTGGCAAGTATGCCATATCATAATGCACGTTAATTGAACTTAGGTGAAATACTCATAACATCCGTCAGCCAAGTTAATCACACCAAATCACAAAACTTTGTGTAACCTTTAACGTTTATAGTCTGTTTGATATAATTTAGTGAGAACTAATCACTATCAGGCTTTATAAAAATAATAACAAGGAGCCAAGCGACGTCATCCTCCTCCTTTCTGTTACAACAGCTTTGATCCCGATCCGACTGTTCGTCATTCCTTCTGGTCCCTGATCATTGGCGGTAGTGTAGCCTGGTTGAGGGTGTCTGGCATTTCTCAAGCATCCGTACTACGATACAAATCCCTGCCAACGATACGGAAAGCACAAATGTAAGACATATAAATTATACGATTCTTTCATCTCTTTGTATAATTTATAAAACGAGTTAATTTTTTTTCGTCCTCAATAACACAACGAGCTTGCGAGTATGTGTTATTGCACTATAAAAATGTAACGATTTTAATAAATACAAAGAAATGAAAGAATACGTTTATTCTGCCCCTCCAAGTAATATTATTAGATATTTTGTAACCAAATGGTATGGTATTAGTACTTCTATTCACCATAATTTGTATCTTTCTCCTTCTGCTTGAATGACAATTTGACTCCTATCAAGGTGCTCGACAGAAAGGAACAGGTCATCATCTTCAGACTGAGAACACGACACAACCAGTTAAAGGAACATATGTGGAGGATGTCCAGAGCAGGTGCCTCTGGACAATGTGACTGCGGACTTGAAAACGAAAATGGACATCATGTCCTAATGGAATGTCTAAGGTACAACCAGTTGAGAAGGAACTTCTGGCCTGACCCAACCCCAAACTCAAAGAAGCTGTACGGCAGTGAGGACGAACTCAGGACCACTGTGGGCTTCATTCACCAGACCGGACTGACCATATGACGTGACGGGAACGAAGAAGAAGAAGAAGATGACCCAAAACTAGAAACGTTGGATTTGTATTCATGCGCACCAAAAGATTATTTATAATTACCAATCATCTGTCTTTTGCACCTAATTTCACACCAATAAAATTAAAATGTGCGCAAATATTCTGCAATCGTTGAATAAATATTTTATTCAACGAGTTCAAAGCATTATTCAACGATTACGTATTTAACTAAGATATGATAGGGTTTTCCAATGAAATGAGGTGGAATAATATATCTTAATAGGGTTCAACAGTCACTTCCCTCGTAATGACGCATAGTAACTTAGTAACTGGGTCTAAACTATCGGAACAATGGCGGACGCCCATATGAAATACTTCTCCGACGATCATAAAAGTGTATCCAGACGCATTATAAACATTATACATCTGATCATGTTTTGACTTTTATACATTCTGGTCACATGACATGTGAAAAAGTTCTAACCAGCATGAAGTACCGATTTTCTTTGTTTAGAACCAAGCTGCTCATTTCTGGGCTGACGTGACATCAGACTATTGAATCATATTGAACTTTGGCACCAGATTTCTCAGCATTCTCTCTTCAGTTCTGTGATTTATTGTCACGAAATTCTCTCAGACCTTTTCGTGTATTTTTACGATTGTTATAGCGGGAAGAAATTGTTTATATTTTGAATAAAACATATTACCATCAATAAATAGTATGCGCTTGGCTAAGAAGCTCACAACATTGCCACCCTGAAGTAAAACGGACCAACACACAAAACTATCTGTAACCTTGAACGTTTATCTTCTGGTTAATACAGTTTAGTGAGGATTACTCACAATAACAAAGACCCGAGTGACATAGATGAGTCACATATATATGGAAAGATCCCCTAAGTTTCATGTCTCGATAGTATCAATTTCCTTCAGAGCCATTAGGCCCGTGGAGCTGGAGTTTATCAGTTGCCATCGTTAACACAATATAAATAGTATGCGCTTGGCTGAGAAGCTCATAACATTGCCATCCGGAAGTATAACGGACCAACACACAAAACTGGGTGTATCCATGAACGTTTATAGTCAGGTTAATACAGTTCAGTGAGCGTTACTCATAAACGCGGATGGCAAAAAACAATAACAAAGACTTAAGTGACGTTATATTCGAACTATCTATAGCCTGACACTAGAACCCTCTAAGACTGGCAGTTTGACGTCATTTTTTAGGTTTGTGTGGCGTCTAGTGAGTTGTCGTTTGTAGAGCTGAAGGAAACAAGGTATTTCATTGGTTGAACTATTGAATACGACTCACGATTTGTTTTCTTTTGTGGCAAAAGACCGGCATTTTGACCTCATTGTTTGGTCAGTGTCTGGTTATAATTTTACGATGGCTACGGTTTATCACCGTTTCTTTAGCGTGAAATGGACAATAGCAATAGCTTATTACCCTTTGGATAGGACGCTAGTCCATCGCAAAGTACGTTCCACCAGATCTAACAGACCCAGCAACCCAAGCACTGCTGGGTGGACAGGGGAGTCAGGAGATCTAACAGACTCGGCCACCCATTGACTGTAGAGAAGACAGGGGGATCAGAAAAAAAACCCCAACTCGACTGTACCCAGGTCGATCTTTGTCCCTTTGCGTGTGAAACGAGTGCTCTACCAACTGAGCTATCGAGATCCCCTACTATCAATTAAGTCTAGAGTTAGTCCATGAAATAGAGTGACTAAGTAAGTAAGACCTCTTTTTAACATCGATTAATAATAAAATTGCTACCCTGGCTATAAATTTTCGGCGCTGCACTGCGGCTGTCGCCTCGGTTATTCCAGTCTTTCCTTGGAATAGACCCTAGAGAAAAATTCCCCCTGTATGAATAAAGGGAATTTAATATTTTATTTTTAAAATTTATTTTAATCTTTACAAATTGGGTCCCCTTTGTATAGTAATAATCTTTTATAGGTATGTACTCAAACAGAAACCTTGAGATTGAGTGGTGATTAGCTCAAATTGGTGAGGCCAAAGGTACTTCGTAAGGTTGGCACTCAATCGTTTCAATTGGATTCAGTAGTCTGATGTCACGCCGCCCGGCAACGGCGGTCATCTTGGTTTTAAACAAAGAAAATCATTACTTTTTATTCTTCATGCTGGCAAGAACTTTTCACATGCCTTGTGATCAGAATGTGTAAAAGTAAAAACATGATCAAATTTATGTTTTTTTCCCCTCTGAATACGCTTTTATACTCGCCGGAGAAACATTTCATACGGGCGTCCGCCATTGTTCCGATAGTTTATAGCCAGTGTTACTAAGTTACCATTCGTCATTAGGAAGGAAGTGACGTTACTACTGTTGAAGAGTATTGGTGAGGCCAAAGATACTTCGTAAGGTTGGCACTCAATCGTTTCAATTTGCCGCCCCTCAATGTTGGAATTCCCTGCCAGCATCTGTTAGGTCATCCTCATCCTTTAAATTTCTAAAAAACTGGCCTAAAAATCCATTTGTTTCAAATATAATTAATTGGTGCTTATGTATTGGGAATGAGATTAGCGGAAGAGTAGCGTCCCTTGATTGAACGTCACCCATAGTCTATGACGTCACCGGCGGAAAAGTTATTAGAGACAGAATGTCATGTTGGTTGTACGCATGCGTCTCTCGTCCTCGCTTCTGGTGAAAGCGGTTTGAGACACTTTAAAACAAAATGGACGTTCTCTCTGTAAGGTGACGTCCAATCAAGGGACGCTAATCTTCCGTTAATCTCATTCCCTATCTCTGTAATTCAATTGATGTCAATGTAAAGCGCTCGGTTCCTGTTTAGAAGTGGCAAGGCGCTATAATGTGTGCTATTTATCATCATCATCATCATCATCATCATCATCATCATCATCATCATCATCATCATCATCATCATCATTATCATTATTATTATTATTATTATTATTATTATTATTATTATTATTATTATTATTATTATTATTAAATTTAATCCGGACCATAATTGGCACCCATCGTCTCAAAACGGTATTATGTCGGAACGAACATTTTGCTTAAAAGCCGAATTAAATGTAAAACTGGTCAAAAATAAATATTGTTGGCATTGGCACCCTGAAATATGGTGTCCATTCTCCTAAAAAAACATACAAGATCAACACAAGTCTGATATTTCTGACTATAAATTCAATTTTCAACATCTTAACCATCCCGACTAAATTAATACCGGTTTGATGCGAAGGGTCACAATTGCAGTTGACGGCGTCTACTTATATGCGGGTATGACATTCGAACACACTTATGGGCCGAGTTTAAAATTGTTTCAATGGACATTGCTTGGCGTCATTTTTGAGATTCCATTACAACAATGAGCCCATAATGATTTGGGTTATCAGACCTGCAAATAAGTGCACGTCGTCTTTTGACTATCTATCAGACCTGTAAATATATGAATATGGTAATACCATCGATACATGTAATAAGGTTATTACAGATTGTTTATTACTTTACCTCATCACATTGCCACCTTTAAATGATACACTGAATTTTGCACTTTAAACTAAAAGTATTAAACACGACGTGAACTTAATTTTAGGTCTGGTAACCCAATTCCTTATGGGCTCATAGTTGTTCATTACAACAATGTTAAACTAGGCCCAGAAGTGGGGTTGGATGTTAGACCAGCGTATATGTACACGTCGATTAAATATGTTTGAGTAGGTCTTTTCTTTCCATTCAATCGTCTTCACGTCCTTTTCTAATCGTTTCTTTTTCTGTGTTTCATAAACAGAAATTGGACATCAAAACCAGCTTGGCCTTTTCAGGATTTTATCATCTGTTCCAGTTAACTAAAATAATGGGGGTCCCAATAGCTCAGTGGGTAGAGCACTCGCTTCACAAGCAAAGGGACTGAGAGCGATCCCGGGTGCAGTCGAGATTTTTTGTTCTGCCCCACCTGTCCACCCAGCAGTGAATGGGTAGCTGGGTCTGTTTGATCTCATAGAGGTGATTTGCGATAGACTAGCATCCTATACAAAGGGTAGCAAGCAATTGCTATAGTCCGTTTCGCGTTATAGAAACCGGGATAGACTCTAGCGCCATGCACCTGATGGCTCCGAAGAACTATAAAAAAATTGATGTTTTTCTTTTAAAATTTAAACAGGTCGACACTGGGGACTATGGTTCTTGTCAGCTTTATAAGTCTTTGCTGTTTATTATGTGGAATTGTGTTGTTTGCGTACTACGTCACCAGAGATTGTGATCCTGTCGGCAAGAAACTCGTTCATAGTTCAAACCAGGTAAAAATTAATATAACATATTGTTTGCCCAACAACAAGAAAAACAACAATAATAATAGCAGCATCAACAACACCCCATCCACCAATAACTAAATAATAAATTGAAATCCCCTCTATTCATCTAATAGGGGGAAATTTGTCTCTAGGCTCTATTCTAAGGGAAAAATGAAATAACCCAGGCGTCAGCCGCAGTGAAAGGCCGCGAATTGACCGAGGGCAAAGTGATTTCCTCAAGGCCACACAGCGCAGCGGTGGGTGATCGAACTTGGTACCTGTCGAGTACGAAGCAAAGACCGTATCGCTGAGCAACGCTGCCCCTATGTTACATATTAACGAGAAACTGCTCTCAATATTAGATAACAAGAAAAAAAATTAAAACAAAACAAAACTAGACAAAATATACGCATAGAGAAATGATCTATTGATGCTATGCGTTTAGGTAAAATATTCACAACATTCTCCAGCCAGATATATCGTACCAATGCACAATACTGTATGTAACCTTGGCCGTATATTTTCTGATTGACAGAATATTGTGAGGACTAATCAATATCTTTAATGACTGTTTAAAAACAATAGAAGGAGCCGACTAACGTCAATTTCGTTTCTTCTTTATCATATATAGCGCTT
>NC_088360.1:108578011-108600511 GCF_034508935.2 Berghia stephanieae
TTCCGATTGTTTAGAACCAGTTACTATGCGTTATTACGTGAGAAGTGACGTCACGACTGTCAAACCCTATTTCGATTACATTTTAGTTGAATTCATACTCAAGACAAAGCACGAATTTTGTAATTATTTCACGATTAGTACTATGAGAAAATCAAGTTTGTCGTCATAATAGTCTTCAACAGTCGTGACGTCACTTCCCTCGTAATGACGCATAGTAACCGGCTCTAAACTATCGGAACAATGGCGGATGCCATGATGAAATATTTCTCCGACCAGCATAAAAGTGTATCCAGAGGAGAAAAACATTATAAATATGGTCTTGTTTTGACTTTTATACATTCTGATCACATGACATGTGAAAAGTTCTATCCAGCACGAAGAATAAAAAGTACCAATTTTCTTTGTTTAGTACCACGCTGCACGCTGTTGCTGGGCGACGTGACATTCAGACTATTGAATCCAATTATGGACACCAGCACATCATGTCTTATATTTAATTCATTTGAACATCTTGCTCCTTCAACCAATTTCATTTTCCTTTCGGCAAACTATAAAAATGATATTCAATTTGTGTAAAATGTAAACTATTTCGGTGCAGGAAATACAATATGTCATAAAATCAAATAGATCTATATCCAAAATGCACATATAATAATAATAAATCAGCTTTTATATAGCGCAATATCCACTAAATATGCTCAAAGCGCTTTACAAGGGGTCCCTGGTCAACAGCAACATTTATCATGTAGGACGGGACATGACGCCTTTAGGCGATATTACAATTTTTCGGACAAAGACAACGCTGTTAACGGCCAGGTACTCATTTTACACCTGAGTACGGTGAAAGAATGTGAGTAAAGAGCCCTTTCCAAGGGCTCAACTATGCGCCGAGAGCGAGGCTCGAACCCAGGACCTTCCGATCCGAAAGCGAGTTTCATACCACTAGACCACATAAGCAGATCCGATAACTGAACACAAATATGGGCTTGATTTAACACTGTTATAATGGACAATAAATTGATGCTAAGAGTTTAGATAAACTACACGCAATATCCGCCTGCCGCATATTCAATTTACCAACACACACAATTATCTGAAACCTTTAACGTTTATAGGCTAATTGATAGAATTTACTGAGGACTGATCAGCGAACTGGCTGTATAAAAACAATAACAAAAACGTCAATTTCGTTCCATCTATTGCTTTGATTTTAGGGTCATTCAACAACAACACCAAAAAAGTAGTCATTCAGAGCCATTAGGCCCATGGAGCAGGAGTTGTTTTTTTTTACGGTTTCTATAGCGTGAAACGGATCATAGCAATTGCTTGCTACCCTTTGGACAGGACGATAGACTTTCGCAAAGTACTTCCCGCCAGATCTAACACACCCAACGACCCAAGAATTGCCGGGTGGACAGGGGAGTCGGAAAATAATCTCGAACAATGCATCAACCATGTGATGAGATGGATGTCTGCAAATAGATTAAAATTAAATGGCGACAAGACTGAAGCCTTATTCATTGCTAGTTCCAATAATAAGACAGATCCATTTACACTGTCACTGACAATCAACGATAATGACAAAATACAACTCACAACATCAGCAAAAAATCTCGGCATCACCTTAGAGAGTGATCTGTCTATGAACAAACATATTAACAATGTGAGAACAAGTTCTATCTGCATTCTAAGAAATATCAGAACAATCAGACCATTTATTAATAGGGAAACTTGCAACAAATTGGTAACATCTTTGATATTCCCGAAAATGGACTACTGCAATGCACTGTTTGTTGGTCTCACAAAGGACAAAATAAACAAACTCCAGAAAATACAGAACATGGCAGCCCGCGTTGTACTACAGAAAGACAGAAAAAATGCAGCTGCCGAATTACTCCAGCAGCTGCAGTGGCTGCCAGTGGACCAGCGGATTAAATGTAAATCTTCAACTATCGTTTTCAAATGCCTGGAGGGCTCGTCACCAGCATATCTCTCAAACCTCGATGAACGGTATAACCCACAGCGATCGCTTCGATCAATGAACGACCTCAAATTGAAAACACCCCGCTGTCGAGTGAAGGCTGGTGAACGCGCCTTTCAGCATTCTGGTCCAAGGTTGTGGAATTTACTACCACTAGAGATACGTTCTTCGTCTTCACTAGAGGAATTCAAGCGTCGATTGAAGACATTCTTATTCCAACAGGCTTTCTTTTGATTATGTGTATAATTAGCGTTGTTCGTGTACTGTGTTAGGGCTTAATGATTAAGTTAATCTATGTTATGCGCCCAGAGTCCTCCTGATGAAGGGATGTTTGGCGCACTATAAATCTATACCATTATTATTTATTATTATTAAAATATTGGCATGAAAACTTCTTTCAAATATCGATCGAATAAAATAAAGTGAAGTCTCAGGTTTGATTGTCTTTGGCCAGATTATGACTAGTTTCAACCCCCGATCGACATGTCACAAAACAGGATTTTTTGGGCGACATCTAAACTTTTGTTTTCTTCTTTAGTACGGCAGCAGCAGCTTCTAATGGTGCTCAAACTACTGGTCTCTACTATGTTATGACAATCGACCCGACGGCAGCAGCCTCTTATGGTTCACACACTACCATCTTATGACGATCGACCCAATCAGCAAAGTCCGTTCCGCAATCGTGCACCGTCGCGAACTCGCCCGGTAGCATCGTAACAACACACCGTTCAACTAGATGCTCTGCCGTCGGCAAACTCCGTACCGAAGTCGTGCAGCGTCGCAAACCCACCGTTTAGTACGGCATTAGATTTGGCTGAGAGTACTTTGCGATAGACTACTAGCTAGCTATCCAAAGGATAGAAAGCAATTGCTATTTATTGTCCATTTCACGCTATAGAAACCGGGATAAACTTCGGCTCCATGGACCAAATGGCTCTGAAGGACTACTTTTTGTTTTTAGTACGGCTGTGAGTGAAAGAACGTTTTCTTTTGTCAAATGCTTTTTACCAAGTTATGCAATCTAACAAGTCCATGTTGTTTTTCCTTTTGTGCGGCTATGTGGTCTTGTGGTATGACACTCGCTTTAGGATCGGAAGGTCCTGGGTTCGAACCTCGCTCGGCACATAGCTGAGTCCTTGAAAACAGCTCTTTACTCACATTCTCTCAATGAGTACCTTGCCGTTTACTGCGTTGTCTCTGTCGGGGAAAGAAATTTAATATCGCCTAACAGGCGTCATATCTCGTTCTACATGTTAAGTGTTGCTGTTGGTCAGGGACCCTTTGTTTTCAGCAAGTTTCCTGGACATTGCGATATATAAAAAGCTCAAAGCTCAATGTTTTTTCTTTTTCAGGTATCTCTCAGTCTCACAGGTGCAACCAGTGGTCCTATCACGGGCATGTTTCTGCTTGGCGCTTTCTTCCCCTGGGCTAATGCGAAGGTGGACCTATTTTTTAAAATATTATTACCTCAGTATAGGACAGTTGCATCGACTCTCAAACCCCCCCCCCCCCCTTCCCACACACACACACATCCCCGGGAAAAAAAACAAAGAAAGAATCAAACGAAAAAAACAAACAAAAAACAAACCCCCCAATAATTTGAAGGGATGTATTTAGGTTTTTATTGTTTTCGTTATTGGCTGACTAATGGTTTTGAATCCAAAACGTTCCGTGATTGGTATTTTGTTCTTTTTCGAATGCTATTTTCACTATTGTTCACTATTTTGGAAAATAATATAAAATAAATAATAATATAAAATTCCCTTTATTCGTCCCATAGGGGAACTTCTTCTCTAGGGTATATTCCAAGGGAAGGCTAGAATAACCCAGACGTCAACCGCAGTGCAGCGCCGTAAATTGAGTAAAGGCGAGGTGACTTGCTGAAGGCTACACAACGTTAGCGGGTATTCGATGTCGGTACCTTTCTGGTACGAAGAAAAGCCCGTACTGCTGAGCGACGCTGAGACGGATTGAATGTTCGTGATTCATTGGGGGAAAAGATTTCATTTCTTAACTCACTCAACCCTAACACCGACTATATCCGTAGTATACCCTAGGTTACTTTTACCCCATGCCTATTTATTACATGTTTCTGAGACAAATTATAGGCGTTGTATCAAAGCTAATATTTTTAATTTTTACATGTTAATGATAGTTGAATAAAACTATCTCTGTACATGCTCATTTTGAATAATTTGTTTTTCCAATTTTGAAAAGTAGCAAAAATCTCTAGGATTGAGTGAGTTAAACTGACAACAACTAAAATTTCACATTTCCACATGCTGCTCACATTTTTAAAAATATTCTTTCTTGAAGGGTGTTATTGTAGGATCTCTCACCGCTCTAGGGTTTTCCTTTTGGATTGCTGTTGCTGCATATGTAACTGGTGTTCCCAGAGACAAGTTTACCTTTCCCAATGGGACATGTTCGGAATACTTTTCTAATGACTCTGTCATTGGCTTGACAACTACAATATTTCCTAACACAACTACGCCTGAATCTGTTTTGACACATCATGAAAAGTGAGGAACAATAATATGCGATTTGTACACTCTTGTTTTATTGAAATCCGAATGAATGTGTTCTCAAGTGTTGCACGAGCTTACGAGTGTTCGTTGAGAGCAACTTTCGAATTCCAAAACGTAAGTTTGTTAGAATTATTTTATTCTAACCCTCAGTTGATTCTGATTTCGTAATATTATCTGAATTTAAAAGAGATCAATAATACTTAAATCATTCTTCTTTATTTAATCATTTAAAAAAATCTAATTTTAGTTAAATTAACGCTTGACAATATGACGTTACTATCTAATTATTATTGTAAACTTGATATTTTTACGCGTTAATATTTATGGGGAGGGATGGTGATGAATTAAAATAATTGAGGCTCTGGAGAGAGCTTGAGTCATTGATTAAAGTAATAAATATTATTTTTTTTTTCAGGACAGGACTAGAAATATTATACAGTATTTCATATATGTGGTATCAACCACTTAGTGTTCTTGTAACCATTTGGGTTGGCCTCATTATTAGCTTTTTAACAGGTATTGATTTGGTCCTATACTTAAGTAACCATTTTCTCTCCCCTCCTCCTCATTCTCATCCTCCACTCTCTCCTACCCATCCTCCTCCTCTTCCTTCTCCTTCACCTACTCCACCACCTCTTCCTCTTCTTTCCGCATCTACCCCCCCCCCCCCCCCCCTTTTAATATTCTTCTTCTTCTTTTTCTTCTCCTTCTTCTTCTTCTTCTTCTTCTTCTTCTTCTTCTTCTTCTTCTTCTTCTTCTTCTTGTTCGTATTTTTTGTTACGTGAGTGACTTTATTTATTTTTGTATTAGCACTAACCAACATTATCGAGCACTTTCATACCTACAAGTACCCACCAACACTCATATATATATATATATTATATATATATATATATATATATATATATATATATATATATAATATAAAACCAATCTCAAGTTTGTTTTGATCGTGTCCTTACATACATAAAATGATAAAACACTCCAATTCATTCCCAGGTGCCAATAAAATTGATGATATCCCTACAGAGTACCAGATACCCCTGGCATCAAGGGTTCTTTGTTGCCTTCCTATTTCGTGGCAGAAAAAACTCAATTGTAACAGAGAATTCGAGGACCCTAAGGTAAGTCACTCATTTCTCTATGTTTACTGGACTTATGTCGATCGCCTCTTAATCTTCGGACTGGGATGCTTTGGCAGCTCTCTGATTTGTTGAATGAGTTCTTTCCACTGATGACTGTCTGCTGGTGATGGATGTCATTGACTTACTGGACTTATTGCCGATCGCATACTAACCTTTGGACTGGGATGGTTGGCAGCTTCTCTGATTTTTTGAATGAGTTCTTTCCACTGACGACTGTCTGCTGGTGATGGATCTCATTGACTTACTGGACTTATTGCCGATCGCATACTAACCTTTGGACTGGGATGGTTGGCAGCTCTCTGATTTGTTGAATGAGTTCTTTCCACTGACGACTGTCTGCTGGTGATGGATCTCATTGACTTACTGGACTTATTGCCGATCGCATACTATCCTTCGGACTGGGATGGTTGGCAGCTCTCTGATTTGTTGAATGAGTTCTTTCCACTGATGACTGTCTGCTGGTGATGGATGTCATTGACTTACTGGACTTATTGCCGATCGCATACTAACCTTCGGACTGGGATGGTTGGCAGCTCTCTGATTTGTTGAATGAGTTCTTTCCACTGATGACGGTCTGCTGAGGATGGATCTGAGGTGTTCTAAATCATTTTCAAATCACAGTTCTTGTGTACCAGCTAGGCGCTTGGGGTCTTTATTTATCGTAGTGCATATGTTTGTTGTGCGTCTGCCTTTGTATATTTCTGTCAAGTAGTCGCCATTTTGTTTCCAAAATGTTTACAGCGATCACTTAATTAAGAGTTGCGAACGGGACAGTTCGCATTACAAATGTTGTTGTTTGATAAGCTCAAAGAAATTAATTAAAACACGAGTCAAATGACAGGCAAGCTTCAATTAAATCAATAAGAACAGATTGTGTGGATGTTTCGGGTTTCCCCTTTGTCAAAAAACACGATAAATGAAACACTAAACACGATTGAGAGACAAGAGAGTGGCGTTGGTAAGGCTATTCTTTTATATCTGGTCTTATTGGTATGACACTCGGTTTAAGATCGGAAGATCCTGGGTTTGAGCCTCGCTGTTAGCATAGTTGAATGCTTGGAAAAGACGCTTTATTCACATTCAGTCACCGTACTCAGGTATAAAATGAGTACCTGGCTGTTGGAAAAATTGTAATATCGCCTCACAGGCGTCATGTATGGTTCTATATATTACGTGTTGCTGTTGGTCAGGGACCCTTTGTAAAGCGCTTTGAGCTCGTTTAGTGGATATTACTCTATTACCAAAGCGCAAGTTAAAAGAAATATATGATACACGATCTTTCTCAGCAAAAGGAGCTTAACAAACCCACATCAAGCCTTTATAATACGCTTCAACAGTCGTAACGTCACTTCCCTCGTAATGACGCATGGTAATTTAGTAACTGGCTCTAAACTATCGGAACAATGGCGGACGCCGTTATGAATAATATTTCTCCGACGAGTATAAAAGCGTATCCAGAGGGAAAAACATTATAAATATGATCATGTTTTGACTTTTACACATTCTGATCACAAGACATATGAAAAGTTCTAGCCAGCATGAAGAATAAAAAGTACCGATTCTCTTTGTTTAGAACCACAATGGCCGCCGTTGCTGGGCGACGTGACATCAGACTATTGATTCCAGTTATGATAAAGATATTTCTTCACATTTTGTGATGTAAAAACCAGATCTGAATGAGGAATATCTTTTTATCTCAACAATGGGGGCGAAGTGGCATTGCACTGTCACCCGAAGTTCCCGAGTTTGAGCCCCGCTTCAGACATTTTCATTATTTATTTTTCCTTGGGAAAGATTATTAACCCCCAATTTGCTCCCTTGGACAACATGTATGACTCCTGTGGACATCAGACACCTTGTTTGATGAATTATCTATATTCTTTCGTGGAATGCCAAGGCGACGGTATCTTATGATGTCTTGGCGGAAGGGCGTAATTTTTAAATTTTGTTTTTAATGTGGCGATTTATCTACTGCTGATTAGTAGAGGGTTTCAAAGTAAGAGTCATAACACAGTTATTTTATATTTATATATTTACACACACACACACACACAAACACACAGACACACACACACACAGAAAGAAAGAAAGAAAGAAAGAAAGAAAGAGAGAGACAGAGAGAGAGAGAGAGAGAGAGAGAGAGAGAATTTAGGAGGTATGAGAGATGCGTTTAGTTTTGTTAAGCTTTCTATTTGTTTACTTCTATATCATTGTATGTCCTTTTTATTATTTATTTTCTTAATTATTTTTTTATGAACTGCGGCTATGTGGTCTTGTGGTATGATACTCGCTTTCGCATCGGAAGGTCATGGGCACATAGTTGATTCCTTGGAAAAGGCTCTTCACTCACATTAGCTCACCGTACCAGGTGTAAAGTGAATACATGGCCGTTAACAGCGTTGTCTCTGTTCGAAAAGTTGTAAAATCTCCTAACAGGCGTCATGTAACGTCCTACGTGTCAAGTGTTGCTGTTGGCCAGGGACTCTTCGTAAAGCGCTTTTAGCACGTTTAGTGGGTAACATCTCAAGTTAAAACCTCAAGCTCAAGTTATATGTCTATCTGAATGTCTATCGGAATAGCCAATGTAAAATTTCCGAAGCGAATAAATAAAGTTCATCTTCTTTTATCTTATCTTCTCTTATCCTTATTTAGGCAATCTGTGAACGATTAGAAGCAAAGGAAGAAGATAGGAGGAATGGCCATTGTAGAATGGTGGACAAGACGAACCTAGTTGAATTTAGTAATCGTATATACAGCCCTGAAGAAACCAATCTCCATGGAGATAACGGCGATTTATAGGAGCATGTGTTGTGGCTGTTGGTTATGTTGAGGAAAAGAGGAACAGATTCTAAGTTGTGGAGTAAAATATTATGTTACTGTGAATGACATAATCAGTCGGATGGTGAAAAGGTTTGAACTGAGATATTGCCAAGTTTAGTGAGAAGGTCAATTATTTTTTTTTAAGTTCTTGTCATAAATGATTAAATCAACCCTTTTTGTACATCTTCGGGAAATATCTAAGCTTAATTTCACTTCATTTATATACCTTTCCCATACATCTGACCATATACTCATAAAACAATTACCCAATTTACTTGAAATAAAGATTAAAATGATCTGGGGAGAATATGGAAAAAATGCAAATCCAAAAGTTTGACACATATATCACCCCAAAGAATGAACCAGAGATGGGAAAGCTCTTAATCGTATTGTTCTATTGTTTGATTAAATTGCTCAGCAAAGACTGCCTTTTGTTGGGGATTTTCTCATTTGTATCTATTTTTTCGAATTCCCCCTCCTTCTCTCTTTCTTTTTCTCTCGCCTCCGTTCACTCTCTCTCTCTCTCTCTCTCTATCTCTCTCACTCTCTCTCTCTCCCCATTCTCTCTTTATTTGAAATGGTTCGAACATGTAAAGAGACGAGAGAGGGAGCACGTGGGTAGGAAAGTGTTGGATATACGAATAGCAAGAAAGAGAAAAAACAAGGGACAAGATGGTTGCATAGGGTAAAGGACGACGTAAAAGAATTGGGCCTGGAGGAAGATGGTGCTATGGACTGAGATGCATGGAGATGTGGCATTCATTATGGCAACCCCGCAAGATGCGGGATAAGCTGAAAGAATGAAAGAGAATAAGCTTATGCAAAATGGATTCACAAGAATTCTAGTGGGAAGTGATTAATTATTCCAGCAAATGTGTTTAGTGAAGCAACAATTTCAGTAAAATTTGGTCGTTGAATGCTATGTTTGGGGAAGTTTTAGGTCCAAGGTAGTGGTCTGGTTATCGTGTTGAGTCCAGTTAATCAATATTTCTTAATTAGTTGGGGGATGTTTCTGCATGAATAACTGATAGTTATTAAAATAATATTATAGAATAAAAACCGGGGTTTAGTATTAATATTTATGGGTTGAATGTTTCTAGTTGAGTATGATTAGCTTTTACTTTTAGGGGGCCGGTTTTACACTGACATGCGGCGGTCAAAATCATTAGGAGGAGTGGTTTGAAGGAATTGTGGGACAGTTTACTATAGGGTATAAATAGATTGTTTCTGATCAAACGGCACTTTATCAATTTAGGGCTGCACATATTTTTTACTTTAAACATTTTATGTTCACACCGTTGACTGTATGTCTTATTTTGGATTTAGTATTTTTTTTTACTTTAATTGTGTCGAATATGTAAGTTGTATTTTTTTTTTACAAATTTGAATAAAGCAATGAAAATCCACTAAACGTCATTAGCCTTTACGTATATGTGCAACTACGCCACAAGGAGAAGAAAAAGAAGAAGAAAAAGAAGAAGAAGAAGGTGAAGAAGAAGAAGAAGAAGAAGAAGAAGAAGAAGAAGAAGAAGAAGAAGAGAAGAAGAAGAAGAAGAGAAGAAGAAGAAGAAGAAGAAGAGAAGAAGAAGGAAGAAGGAAGAAGAAGAAGAAGAAGAAGAAGAAGAAGAAGAAGAAGAAGAAGAAGAAGAAGAAGAAGAAGAGAAGAAGAAGAAGAAGAAGAAGAAGAAGAAGAAGAAGAAGAAGAAGAAGAAGAAGAAGAAGAAGAAGAAGAAGAAGAAGAAGAAGAAGAAGAAGAAGAAGAAGAAGAAGAAGAAGAAGAAGAAAGAAGAAGAAGAAGAAGAGAAAAGAAGAAGAAGAAGAAGAAGAAGAAGAAGAAGAAGAAGAAGAAGAAGAAGAAGAAGGAGAAGAGAAGAAGAAGAAGAAGAAGAAAGAAGAAGAAGAAAGAAGAAGAAGAAGAAGAAGAAGAAGAAGAAGAAGAAGAAGAAGAAGAAAAGAAGAAGAGAAGAAAGAAGAAGAAGAAGAAGAAGAAGAAGAAGAAGAAGAAGAAGAAGGAAGAAAGAAGAAGAAGAAGAGAAGAAGAAGAAGAAAGAAAGAAAAGGAAGGAAAAGTGGACATCAACGGGAAAGGTTGATGGAAAGAGAGTACGTGATGATGAATGAAATGTTTAAACTTATGGACGCCATTTATAGAAGAACAGCTATATTCAATCCAACGTTAAATATTTTTACAAGTTTATCCTTTTAATCAGTATCTGCTTCTTTGTGCAATGTGTTACATTATTTGATATCAGAAATTAAATTTTATTTCCGGGAACAACTCACTCCAGATGCAAAAAGGAATTTTGTCGTACACTGAAGAATAAAAACAACATGTAATTAAAACCTCGACCAGAAATCTCGTCCTTCAAATATCGATCGATTTAAATGACCCTCATCTTGGCAAAAACTCTAAAACCTGGGACTTCGCGAAATCCCATGTTTGGGAGTTTTGCCAAGATGAAGTTCGTTTAAATGACTCAATATGTGAAGACGAGTTTTTTTTTCAGACAGATTTTTTAAAAAATAAATTTTGTTTTTCTCAGTGAACGACAGTTAACTGGCTAAAAGGGAAACGGGAATACATTGACCATCCTAAATCGGCTATGTGGTCTAGTGGTATGACACTCGCTTTCGGATTGGAAGGTCATGGGTTCGAGCCTGGCGCTCGGCGTATAGTTGAGCCCTTGGAAAAGGCTCACATTCTCTCACCGTACTCGGGTGTAAAATGAGTACCTGGCCGTTAACAGCGTTGTCTTTGTCCGAAAAATTGTAATAAATTATAATAACAGTAACAGGCGTCATGCCCCGTCCTACATGTTAAATGTTGCTGTTGACCAGCGACCCCTTGTAAAGCGCTTTGAGCACATTTAGTGGATATTGCTCTATATAAAGCCCAATTATAATTATTTATTTAAATACCTTGAGCTTGAGCTTTAATATAGGGCAATATCCACTAAACGTGCTCACAGCTCTTTACAAAGTGTCCTTGATCAACAGCATTACTTAACATATAGAACAAGACGTGAATGACACCTGATAGGCGATATTACAAATATTTTTTTTCCTGACAGAGACATCGCTGTTAACGGCCAGGTACTCTTTTTAAACCTGAATACGGTGAGAGAATGTGAGTAAAGAGCATTTTTCCAAGGACTCAACTATGCACCGAGAGAGGCTCGAACCCAGGAACATTCCCATCCGAAAGCCAGTGTCATACCACAAGACCACATTATAGCCGCACTAAATAACGTGTTTATTTACGACAATATTACAGGTAATATTGATGTTCAGCCTTTGCGTAATATTGTTTTCATTAATTCTATCAATTTATCCAAGAATGAAAAATATGACAACCTCTCCTGAATTATTGATATGGTTAACACATCATCATTGCATTTTAAATGAAAATTGCTCTTCAATTTGGTTGAACGACCCCTTTGGGCAGAAATCGATTTATTATTTACAACACCATTGAAAGAAATATTGATTGCGATCTTCTGTTGAAATTTATAGTGATAATTATTTTTCAGTGCAATTAAGTGATGTCAAAAAGTTTTACTGTAACGGTCCTTAGTGTAAAATTCAGACTTTTGATTTAAAGTCTTTCGAATTCTATCTAAAACCTTCAAAATCGGGGTTTGTATGGTAGGGAATGGAAAAGTGCCCAGTGAAAAGAGAATACAAAGTCACGGGCTTAGTGCCAAACTCAGGATCCAATTGACACGACACCCTGCGTTGGCTGAGAGAGAGAGAGAGAGAGAGAGAGAGAGAGAGAGAGAGAGAGAGAAAGAAAGAGAGAGAGATAAGAGAGAGAAAGAGAGGCACACAGAGGGAAAGATAGAGAGAGAGAGAGAAAGAGAAAGAGAGAGAGGCACAGAGAGAGAAAGAGAGAGAGAGAGAGAGAGAGAGAGAGAGGAGAAAGAGAGAGGGCCTCGACTATACTCGAACCCAGGACCTTCCGATCCGAAAGCGAGTGTCATACCACTAGACCACATAGCCGCACTCGACCAAGTTAGCTATCCGGACCCCCGTTCGATAATGCGCGTTATCAATAATACTTGCTTTGATTAAGATAGCTGACTTTCACCAAGTAGAGAGAACAAAAATAATTAATGTATTATTAAGTATGATCTTTGGGGGGGGGGGGGGGATCCAGACAGCTCAGTTGGTAGGGCACTCGGTTCACACGCAAACGGACCGAGATCTACCTGGCGGGTGTAGTCGATATTTTTTTTCCTGACCTCCCCTCCCCCACCACCCTGTCTACCCAGCAGTGAATGGGTAGCTTGGACTCTTAGAAATGGCCGAAAGTACTTTGAACTAGACTGGCGTCCTATCCAAAGGATAACAAGTAATTGCTATTGTCTGTTTCACGCTATACAAGCAGTGATATACTCCGGCACCATGGACCTAATGGCTCTGAAGGACTACATTTTTTTAACAGTTTGATTTGACTTACCACTGGATAAATTGCACAATTATGGAGAGTATGACACGGAACTTATTGCTTTATAAAATATTCAGATGTAATTGTATCTATATGATGGCGCACATCATTTGATTGTGGTTTTCCAAAACTCTCTAAATCCGTTTTTTTCCCATTTGGTAATATTGAGGATTGATTCCCCTAAAATTTCTCATAGGGTCTATCATTTAATCATATTTAAACTTCAAATTTACACAAATCTAGATAAATTCTTGTGCCATTTGAGGCTTAAAATAAATCTTACATTTCAATTTATCTCATGGATGGAAAATCTCAATAAAGAAGAAAAATCGACTTAGCTTAGAGAGTTTTGGAAATCCACCCTTCAATTATATTTGATTATGAGACGTTGATGAAGTTATAGAATCAAGTGAGCTCGTAAAGTTGGCATCGCATCGATGCCCAAGAAAGTCGGACGGATATATATAAGATAGTAAAGAATTCATATCAATATTATATTTCCACATTTAAACCTGTGTATAGCAAAAATGTAGAACTTTAACCTACATAATTCCTGGTCTTGGATTAAAATAATCAATCTAAGGTGTATAATAACTGCATCTTAATAAAAAAAATGTTCTTAGGTTATATCATCAACCTCTGGAGTCTGAACCTGAATATCCTATGCATTCTAGGACACACAACCGTTTTTGATTTGATCAATGTTCGACTTACAGGCCCTGGAATCGAAAAAGAGAAAATAAAGGCAGATGGTATGTTAAGATGTACCGTGTTTTGTACCTCGAACGCTCAATGTCAAAGTGTGTCGTACGAAAAAGAAACGGAGATTTGTTACATGCATCACGTGACCTTCACGAGTCCTGGTGTTGTCTTGGATTATAACTTGAAATTTACATCCACGGAACTACCAGGAGGTGAGTATTGAATATATATATATTTTTTTAAAGTAGTTCGAAAGAGCCATTCGGCCCATGGAGCGGGAGTTTATCCCGGTTTCTATAGCAATTGCTTGCTTCCCTTTGGATAGGACGCTAGTCTATCGCAAAGTACTTTGCACCAAATCCAACAGACTCAGCTACCCATTCACTGCTGGGTGGACAGCGTGGTCAGAAGAAAAATCTCGACTGCACCAGGGATCGATAGCGGTCCCTTTGCGTGTGAAGTGATTGCTCTACCAATTGAGCTATTGGGCACCCCGAGATATGAATATACCTGTGATTATTCTAATCAGGACAAAGAAACGTCCTCCTTGGAACGATTTATTTAAGGGCATCATCATTATTGGTATTGCTATTATCATTATTATTATTATTATTATTATTATTATTATTATTATTATTATTATCATCATTATTATTATTATTATTATTATTATTATTATTATTATTATTATTATTATTATTATTATTATTATTATTATTATTATTATCATTATTATTATTATTATTATTATTATTATTATTATTATTATTATTATATTATTATTATTGATATGTTATTATTATTTTACTGCTACTATAAGTAACATTATTTATTATATTATTTATTATATTATTATTATTATTATTATTATTATTATTATTATTATTATTATTATTATTATTATTATTATTATTATTATTATTATTAACATTATTATTTTTAACATTATTATTATTATTATTATTATTATTATTATTATATTTTATTATTATATTATTATTATTTATTATTATTATTATTATTATTATTATTATTATTATTATTATTATTATTATTATTATTATTATTATTATTATTATTATTATTATTATTATTATTATTATTATTATTATTATTATTATTATTATTATTATTATTATTATATTATTACATTATTATTATTATTATTATTATTATTATTATTATTATTATTATTATTATTATTATTATTATTATTATTATTATTATTGTTATTATTATTTTACTGTATATAATAACATTATTATTATTATTATATATTATTATTATTATTATTATTATTATATTATTATTATTATTATTATTTTATTAATTATTATTATTATTGTCATTATCCTTATTATTATTATTATTATTTTTTTATTATTATTATGTATTATTATTATTATTATTATTATTATTATTATTATTATTATTATTATTATCATCATCAGCATCATCATCATCATCATCATCATCATCATCATCATCATCATCATCATCATCATCATCATCATCCTCAGATAGATATACGCGTACACCTTGACAGGAAAGGAAATCTATTTATATTTATATCATAGAACGAGAAATAAAAGGATTTTGATATGATAAGAACTGACAAGGACTCTGGCTAACGTGCCCTAATTTGCAAGTCTGATAACCGAATACAATAACAACAATTATGGGCTTTTATTTGTACCGTTGTACTGGACAACAATTCGAGTTGATTTAGAAGTAGATTTCTTTAATCAATTATCATTAATATATTTGACTATTGGTCTGTGTATACAACTTCGCTTTTGATCGGAAGGTCCGGTTTCGCCTCATCATGCGGATAGTTGAGTCTTTTGGAAAAGTCTCTTTACTACTATTTTCTCTAAATACTCCAGTGAAAATGGATACATGGTCGTCACAGCGCTTAATCTCTGTTAATAATTGTAGTATCGCTAACAGGTTCATGATCTCGTTTTAGGTTCGTGTTGTCTGTTGGACAGGACCTTTGTTAAGCGCTTTGCGCACATTTAGTGGATATTGCGCTATATAAACGCCAAAAAACTTGTTTTGCTTAATCAGACCCGGAGTAAAGTACAGCTTAAATTATACCAAGTGAATTTAATATCATGTAATTTTCAATAGACATGAATCCGAGACCTATGTATTCGAGCACTGCTTGGATTGTGCCAAGACTTATGGTTCCTGAACGACAAGCATGCCCAGAATTTTGGCACAGTGACAATGATTCTTTTGGATCGTTAGTAGTAAAATACATGTTTCATGACAACAGACACTTCCTTCATGCGTTTACCATGGCAAACAATCTCAAGGTATTAATAATATATATAATATATATATTTGATAAATATATTATTATATTAAATATATTAATTATATAAACGAAACCCTGAATTAATGGTCTCAAATTTTGATAAACAGCTTATTTAATAAAATATTTCAAGTACGGTCAACTTTGACTTCACTGTGATTAAGACGATGCCTCGGAACTAAAATCATAGACTTATCATAATAACGTTATCAATTTAATTGGAAAATAATTCATATTATAATATCAAAAGAAAACCCTGAAAAATTAGTGCTACCTTTCTTTAATTAAGGAGCTATTTATAAATACTTCAAGTTGATTCTTACATCCAACTTCCTATAGAGCATAGATTTTAATATTGAAATGCTGTCGTTACCCAGTTAGTGACGTTTTTAATTGTTTAATTATTATTATAATACTATTGCTATTTCACAAAATGGACGGTATTGTTAACTGATGTAAATGAACGTATTTTCTGAAATAATCCATTAATAACTCGATTACATTGCATATGAAGCTTGTACAACTTATTTGTACAATATTGAAAGAAATCGCCTTTAGAGTTATTCGGTCTAAGGTATTTTTCATGATCTTTTGAATATGCTAATTTTTATCATTAAAATTACACGCTCGCATACTCGTGATACCTAGTATCCAATGCATTAAATCGACGTGTACATATATACAGCTGACATCCGAACTCGCTTATGGCTAGTTGGAGTTGTTGTAATGGACAATATGTTACTCATAATTTCGGAAATGAGTCAGTTCAGAATGTTGAATTTCAGACTGCAATACGTGCACGTCGCATTAATGCATTGGATACTAGGTATCACGAGTATGCGAGTGAATTTTTCAATGCAACTGGAACCACCCATCGTAATGAAGTGTTCCAAGTCTCTCGGATTATAGAAGCATCTGTCGCTGAACTCATTGGTTATAACGTGACACATCCGTTTAATTCTATTCAAGGGTAAGAACACATTGATTTTGATTTATTAGTAACACAAACAATGAAAATAAACTTGAAAAAGAATGATATAGGACAGCTTGGCTCAGCGGTATGGTCTTTGCTTCGTACCTGAAAGGTACCGAGTTCGACTACCCGTCGCACTGTGTGGTCTTGAGCAAGTCACCTAGCCTTAGCTCACTTTGCGGCGCGGCACTGCGGCTAACGCCTGGGTTATTCCAGTCTTTCCTTGAAAAAGATCCTATTGTAAAAAAAATCCCCCTAAGGATGAATAAAGGGAGTGTATTATTATTAATTTTATTATCTATTATTATTATGACGATGCAAGAGTCCTCAAAAAGATAATTCCACGAAACCTGTGTTTATACAAATGTCTGTCGTGCTTAGGACGATCCCGATAGCTCAGTTGGTAGGGCACTCGTCTCACACGCAAAGGGACCGAAATAGATTCCGGGTGAAGTTTACTTTATCCTGCAACCCCCTCAGCCACCTCCCCCTCTCTCCACCAGCAGTGATCGGGTTGCTGCTTCCGTTAGATCTGGCCAAAAGTAATTCATGGACCTGCGTCCTATCCAAAGAGTAGCAAGTAATTTTTATTGCTTCGTTCGCACTATCGAAACCGGGATAAATTCCCTCTCCATGGGCATACTGGCTCTGAAGGACAAATGTAGTATTAAAAGATTAGTAACATCGGCTTGCTACCAACTGGATAGGACGCCAGGGTATGTTCTTCATTGCAGGGTGAACAGTGGATTAGACTAGATTATTTTTCTGTAGATACAAGCTCCCTCCCTCTCTTTCTCTCTCTCTCTCTCTCTCTCTCTCTCTCTCTCTCTCTCTCCATGGGCATAATGGCTCTGAATGACAACTGTAGTATTAAAAGATTAGTAACATCGGCTTGGATAGGACGCCAGGGTATGTTCTTCATTGCAGGGTGAATAGTGGATGAGACTAGATTATTGTTCTGTATATACAACCTCTCTCTCTCTCTCTCTCTCTCTCTCTCTCTCTCTCTCTCTCTCTCTTTCTTTCTTTCTCTCTCTCTCTCTCTCTCTTTCTTTCTTTCTTTCTTTCTCTCTCTCACTCTCTCTCTCTCTTTCTTTCTTTCTCTCTCTCACTCTCTCTATCCATTTTTGAACCCTATTTTTCTATGGTAGGGGTCCCGATAGCTCAAAAGTTAGAGCACTCGTTTCACACGCAAAGGGAGCGAGATCGATTCCTGGGTGCACTCGACATTTTATCTGACCCCCCTGTCCACCCAGCAGTGAATGAGTAGCTGAGTCTGTTAGATTTGGCGGAAAGTACTTTGTTATAGACTAATGTCCTCGCATAAGGATAGCACACAATTGCTATTGTCCGTTTCACGCTATAGAAACAGGGATAAACTCCGGCTAGAGCTTTTATATAGCGCAATATCAAATAAATGTACCCACAGCGCTTTACAAAGGTTCCCTGACAAACACTGACACATAACATGTAGGACACAGACAACGCTGTTAACGGCCAGGTACTCATTTATTTAATACCTGAGTACGGTGAGAGAATGTGTGTAAAGAGGGTTTTTTCCCCAGGACTCAACTATCCGCTGAACGAGGCTCGAACCCAGGACCTTTCGATCCGAGAGCGAGTGTCATACCGCAAGACCACATAGCTGCACAGACCACAAAGCCGTTCTGAAGGACTACTATTTTGATAGGGTATGGGGTTCCAGATGGCTCATTTGGCAGAGCTCTCGCTTCACAAGCACAGGGTCCTATATCGATTCCAGTGAAGACAGGAATTTTCCCCGATCTGCTCTCCCTGTTGACTTAGCAGCGATTTAGTAGCTGGGTTTGTTAAATCTGGCGAAAAATACTTTGAATAAGAATTGCGCCCTTTCGAAAGGGCAGCAAAAATTTTGCTTTTGTCCGTTTCACGCAAGAGAAACCGGGATAAACTGTAATTATGATTGTACTCGTTGTTGCTTTCATGATTATTGTTGTCATTAATATATTTCATTTCACTATGAACTTTGTACATTTATGATTCATTCCATCATGACCAATTTTCAATTACCAGTATACTCTATGATAGTATTTTTCGATTTTACATTGCCATATTGATACGTTTTTCATTACATTCAAAGTTGTGTATAACTGTCTGTAAATGATACAATGCAAGCTATAAGAGATTCTGTAATTATAAACTATTGTATAAGGCATTTAAAGGATAATTCCTATATTAAGTCTTTAGTAAGATAAGATAAGATAATATCCGGCTCTGTGCGACTGGTGATTTATATTTCATATACGGTACCCGTTTCAATATTACAGATTCCCTATTTGCAAAAGAAGATTCTTCATCTTTTCCCATTTGATCGACTGCGATAATGACTATGCATGGATGGCCGTTCTCGATGGTGCTGGAAACCCTTTCTGTTGTGATTACGACAAGACTGGACCTCATCCTAAGTTTATCTACACCAAGACGAATAATTCTGTAAATTTCGGAGATGCTGGTGAGAAAAAGACTGATTTTATAAATAATCTTAGTAAAACATTAAAGAGCAGGCACTGATGAAAGATACAGATCTTTGTCTGCTGCGGCTATGTGGTCTAGTGGTATGACACTAGCTTTCGAATCGGAAGGTTTCAAGGATCGAGCCTCAATCAGCGCATGGTTGAGACTTTGGAAAAGGCTCTTTACTCACATTCTCTTGTTGTACTCAGGTGTAAAATGAGTACATGGCCGTAAACAGCGTTGTTTCTGTCGTAAAACAAATTGTAATATCGCCTAACAGGCGTCATGTCCCGTCCTACATGTTAAGTGTTGTTGTTGTTCAGGACCCTTTGTAAAGCGCTTTAAGCCCAATGAGTGGATATTGCTCTGTATAAAACCTCAATTTTTGGATAGCGGCACAGACGCTATCAGTTATATTGCCCTTTATTTTTTGTTTTGTTTTCCACGTTAATTTGTTAATTGTTGTAGACGAAAGGTTTGTACCCGAAACGTCCATTGACCGTATTGTTCCCATCCGAAGCCTCTCCATTATCACCCAGACCTCTGTCTGACACTGTTTCATACACACCTATTCAGACCGAGATAATCACAATAGTGGAAGTCCAAGGCAGTGTTAAGTGGAGCATTTATATAGCGCAATATCCACTAAACGTGCTAAAATTTCAAAGTCCTTCGCGAAGTCCCAAGTTTGAGAGTTTTTGCCAAGACGAGGGTCATTTAAATCGATCGATATTTGAAGGACGGGTTTTCTGGCCAAATTTTTAAATATGGGGTTTTCCAGAGTACGGCAAAGATGATCCTCCTTTGACTTTAGCTCTTTGTGCGTGGAGACGTTTTTGGTCTCTACCATTTAGGATAGTGTGAGAGAGAGCCTAAACGTGCTCATAGCATTTTACAGGGAGACCCTGTTCAACAGTTAACATGGTGGACGGGGCATGATACTTGTTAGAAGATATTACAGTTTTTTCAGACGGAAACAACACTGTTTAACGTCGAGGTATTCATTTTACATCTGAGTGCTGATCCGAAAGTGAGTGTCATACCACAAGACCACATGTGGTCTGCCTTTAGACTTCTTGGGTCCAGTTGGAGTAAAATAAGTATTCATGGCTTTATTAACTGGAATATTTTCATATTTTTGGGTTAGCGTGGCTCAGTGGTTTAGGTTTTTGCTTCGTACCAGAAAGGTACCGGATTAGATCACCCGTCACTGCGCTTTGTGGTCTTGCTCTAATTCAATACCCGCCTTGCACTGCGACTGACGCCTGAGTTATTCCAGTTTTCCCTTTAGTAGTAGTAGTAGTAGTAGTAGTAGTAGTAGTAGTAGTAGTAGTAGTAGTAGTAGTAGAGTAGTAGTAGTAGTAGTAGTAGTAGTAGTAGTAGTAGTAGTAGTAGTAGTAGTAGTAGTAATAGTAGTAGTAGTAGTAGCGTATGGCTACACCAAATTCATTTCGTCCACCCCGCTTTGAAAACCTTCCTCCGCCTTAAGGTCTGTTTCATAGCCACCATCATGTTTAGTTACTGGACAGTGAGTGGAGGACGATGTGATCGCTGGTCTCTGGAGCTGCCTGACATTTTCGGCAGGCATCACTGTTCCCAAGTTTCCATCTGCGCATATTTGATGCAGTTCTGCCATGTCCTGTTAAGAGGCGATTTGAGACAACCCAGTATTTCCTGGCGTTGTGTAGAATGCAGGCAGTCTTTTAATGGAATCTTTTATGATGTTTCCACCTCATGGTGTTTCCCTGTTCCACACTTCTCTCCCATTCTCCTCCACGCTGAAGTCTGCGATTTTCGTTAGGTCGAAAGGTCTTCCCTTTGACAAATTCCCCATATGGGATGAATATAGGTAATTTTATTATTTTATTTTATTATTTTGATTTATATTTTTATGTCCGAATATTCTTCATCTAAATATCATGAAAGCAAATCTCATTTGTATCTTCCCGAAACACTAAACACATTATAACATAATTATATATAATCATATTGTTATCTTATTATATAGTATATCATATTGTATCATTATTTTGTTTCAGGTTTGACCGAATTTGCCCAAGTTTTTGCCGTGTTCATCACATACGGTTCAAATTAATAGTCGTACATTATATCAATGATTAATTTTGACAGCTTTGATTGATAAACTATAAAGTTTTAACTGGTTTAATTAACAACGAAGGCTAATACTTGAATTGCCCGTTCAATATTATTGTCAATGTATTTGATAACAATACAATTTTGAAAACGTTTTTGATTCGAATTATTGCTTGTAATGATATGGTGGCCAATCTTATGACATTGAGCTAAACTATAGATAGAACGAGGTTGCTGACACGCCGGTCTTTGTTGTTGTGTTTTGCCGTCCACTTTTATGAGTAATTCTCACTTAACTATATTATCCAGACTATAGAAATTCATGGTTACACATAGTTTTGTGTGTTGGTCCGTTATACTTCGGGATGGCAATGTTGTGAGCTTCTTAGCCAAGCGCATACTGTCTATAGTTAGTGTGCGATTGGCTAAGAAGCCATTCGGAAGTATAACGGACCAATACACAGATCTATGTCTAACCATGAACTCTTTTAGTCTGATTAATACATTTTAGTGAGAATTACTCATAAACATAGATGGCAAAAAACAGTAACAAAGACACGAGTAACGTCAAATTCATTCTATCTATAGTGTTATATTGTTTTTTTTTCTTAAATTTTAGTCTACAAGGTAATTTCCCGAAGTCGAGAAATAAAGTTCATATTACATTATCTCCCCTCATTAAAATTTAAGATTCCTATTCGTTATAGAAATTGATTAATAATAAGGATTTAGAGAAATAAAATTTAAAAATAAGATCGTGATGATGACAATGATGATTAATGATGATGATGATGATGATGATGATGATGATGATGATGATGATGATGATGATGATAATGATGGTGACGAAGATCGTACATAACGAAGAAGCAGTACAGCAACAACACCAATAAGAAAAAGAAAAAAAGAAAAAAAGAATTAAAAAATTATTTTAAAAAAGAATCAAAAATGGCGAACACGATCAAAGGAAACGTTCCGGGATAATTGAAAAATGAATG
>NC_088360.1:108605511-108620511 GCF_034508935.2 Berghia stephanieae
AGGATATATCAATGGTCGGCGGATCAAAACTTTGAAGTCTCCATACGAGCTTTGCCCACCATGTTTTTATTTAATTTTGGGCGCCCTTGTTGATCTGAATTCTACATGCGAACTTTGCGCACCGCATTTTAGTTAAATAAAACATGGTGCGCAAAGCTCGTTTGTAGACTTCAGAGGTCTGATCCGCCGACCATCGATATGTTCATTGTACCACAGCAAATGTGGTGATTTCCTTGCAGTTGGTAAGGAGAGGATTAAGAGAGTTGAGTTAATGCGGATTCCATTGTATCCTACTATGAATCCATCAAAGGCCACTGTTGTACGGCTGCTGTTGTTTGGCCATCATCTGGTCCTTTGCGTTCTGGGCATTCCTCAGCATCTGTTCTTGCATGTCTTTCATTTTTTGGGCGTCTCTCTTTCTTGCAAGACTGTACTCTGGATAGGTCAGGTAGCCGTCTTTGTCTCGGTCATCGTTCAGCAGGACATTGTCAATTATTTCTGAATGGTAAACATTAAAAAAATATTTTATATCAATATATCAGTACTGTAACTGGGAGAAAATGAAGAATACGGGGGGGGGGGGGGTGAAGGGGCGTGCTCAAAGAGCTTTACAATGAGTCCCTGGTCAGCAGCAACGCTTAACGTGCAAGACTAAATACATGACGCCTATTCGGCGATATTCAATTTTTTCCCGATAGAGACAACGCTGCTAACGGCTAGGTGCTATGTTTACACCTGAGTACGGTGGGAAAATGTGAGCATTTCCTGGGACTCAATTATGCACTGGTCAGAGAGAGTCTAGAAACCTTGAACCTTACGATCTGATAGCGAGAGTAATGACATAAGGCCTCATAGCCGCACAAGTTACATGGAGGACAGGGAAGAGCAAGGGGGGGGGGGGTGAAGTAAGGTGGTAGTAGTAGTAGTAGTAGTAGTAGTAGTAGTAGTAGTAGTAGTAATAGTAGTAGTAGTAGTAGTAGTAGTAGTAGTAGTAGTAGTAGTAGTAGTAGTAGTAGTAAATAGTAGTAGTAGTAGTAGTAGTAGTAGTAGTAGTAGTAGTAGTAGTAGCAGTAGTAGTAGTAGTAGTAGTAGTAGTAGTAGTAGTAGTAGTAGTAGTAGTAGTAGTTTTAGAAGTACTGACGAAGAAGAAGAAGAAGAAGAAGAAGAAGAAGAAGAAGAAGAAGAAGAAGAAGAAGAAGAAGAAGAAGAAGAAGAAGAAGAAGAAGAAGAAGAAGAAGAAGAAGAAGGAGAAGAAGGAGGAGGAGGAGGGGGGTCTGAGGTTCGAACCCCAGTCGAGGTAGCCTTATTTTTGGGATGTTTTATTTCTCTTGTATTTTTCGTTCTTGCTTTGCCTGGCAACTTTCATACACACTTGTTCAGATCTTTATCTGGTAGTCTAACGCTATATAAACCGGATACATTCCGGCTCAATGGGCCCTATAGGCTCTATCGGGTTACTTTTCTAAGGGCACATAAAATTAAATCAGACCTGCCAACCTGAAAATATAAAACTTTGTAGTTTTTAGAAGATCAGAGTTGTTTTTAAAAACACAGAAAATGTAATGTTAATCAAATAGCAGATACTGTCTTCTTTAATAAAACGGCAGTGTAGTCGTTGTAGTCAACTTTACAGGTTAATAATTTGCCCCCACAATGATTCAATATCACTCTAAGATCCTTATACTCGTAATTATGCACTTTGGTTTCATCTTTTATTTCCATGGCTCAGAAATGCTCATGAAGTTCTGAAATTGGATCCAAAATTTCGTACTTTTCTACGAATTTTTCGTGTAGTACTAGGCAGGCCTGATAAATACGTAATAAACAATGTTCATTCTAAAAAAGAAACTGATGACTTACGGACATAATTATTCATCATTTCGTGCACCCTCCCGTTCCTCATGTTCTCCACCTCCACAGCCGTCTTTCCGTTGATCTCATGGGGGGCAAAATCCATCGGCGGGATCATGTGACTCAAGGCCTTCAGGAGTTCAAGGCCGTCTAGCATGTTGTCGTTGTTGGTGTCGTGAAGCCTAGTAAAAAGAAATTATTATCATACATACATACATACATACATACATACATACATACATACATACATACATACATACATACATACATACATTTGATTAAATGCAGATGTTAGTTTGTTTGTTTTTAAGGGTTATACGGCGCTTGCAACACATTTAGGTCATATCAGCGCCAATAAAAAGGAAGAAAATTGGATAGTGAAAAGATTCTAGATGTACAATAACAAAGGACTTGAGGAATAAAGTAAGACAAAGGGGAGTGGTTCAAATAGGGAACAGATGCAGATTCCAAGAGAACACTATGTGTGCTTAGTTTGAGAACACCTAAATGTCTCACCCGTACACCAGCACAAGAACCCACAAAGAGGAATACACTCAAATGCTTACATTATACATTCAAACTAACAAACATAATAATACATAACAGAGAGATGATTTACAAGGAAAAAAATATCATCTCCCAAAACAATAACCATGCATTTGACTGTTTCCCTCCCAGCCAAGCACTACGGCCAGGTCCAGGGCAAAACCAAGTAATCTCATTCCTAGACAAAGGCAGAAAGCAAATTGGAAAACATAATATATAGGGGGATAGAAGACATAGTAAGCGCCTCCCTGTCCACTATTGGAGGCCAGGAACCCCACCCAGTAAATGCAGATCTGCCAATTTGAAAATTTAAAAATTCGCAGGTTTTTAAAAACAAAAATAGTAGTCCCTGTAGTTAACGTTGGGGATCCCATTAGCCCAGTTGGTAGAGCACTCGTTCCACAAGCAAAGGAACCTCGATTGATCCCAGGTTCAGTCAAGATATTTTCCTGACACCCCCCCCCCTTTTATTGGGTGGCTGGGTCTGATACTTTTCGATGGACGAACGCGGAAAGGCTAGTCCATCAAACAGACGTCTGGTGGTCTGTTGTCAACAGGAATTCTCCAAAGTGAACCGTTGGGTGTTAATAATATCACCCAAAGAATAAAAAAAAGTGAAAGTGCCTGAAGCAAGTATGGAACCCATCCTCCTGAGTCACAGTGCAATGTCTTAACCGATCGGTCAACCCCCCACCCCTCCCCCTTCCCTCTATCCCTTTAGACAATAGGTCACATGTATACTAATTCAACAATTATTATTATTATTATTATTATTATTATTATTATTATTATTATTATTATTATTATTATTATTATTATATTATTATTATTATATTATTATATTATTATTATTATTATTATTATTATTATTATTATTATTATTATTATTATTATTATTATTATTATTATTATTATTATAATTAATGTTATTATTATGCCTAATATTGAATAACCGTCGTTTAAAGCTCACCGGAAGTAATGGAACTCCATCTCGGCTGGTGACATCGGCTTTTCGGCGTTTATGTCCCCTTGCTGCATGTGTTGTCTCATATGGCTATGGAACAGTGGAATCAATTAATATAGAAGTACTGCATGAATGAGTTAACTGCATGGTAAGGCCCGGATATTCATCAGGAGAATACTTTAAACTATCGATTAACGAATACAAAACCCTATTAAACATGAGCTGGTATATAGCGCAATTTCCACTAAACATGCTCAAATCAATTTACAAGGGATCCCTAGACAACAGCAACACTTAACATATAGGAAAAGATATTGCGCTTGTTAGGCGATATTACAATTCTTTTTCAAGACAGACACAACGTTGTTAACGGCCAGGTACTCATTTTACACATGAGCACGGTGAGAGAATGTGAATAAAGAGCCTTTTCCAAGAACACAACTATACGACGCTCAGAGCGGGACTCAAACCCAGGACCTTCTGATCCGAAGGCGAGTGTCATTCCACATGACCACATACCTTGATGAGGTCTTATGTCTTTATTTTTAATAATAATTTGCCATGCTGCGGCAATTTTTCAACATTAAATACCTACATTGATGGTAAGCAAAACAAGAAGTTCAGTTGCTTAGCTGATTGAAAAGGAGATTCAACGTATTTAATGGTGATAGTGCGCGGTATTTACAGCCCGCAATAGACACCTATAATCACGCCTCTCGGACAGTCGTCATAATGTAAACAATGGCAGTAATTGGTAAACATAGCAAACTATAGATAGTATGAAGTTGACGTCACTCAGGACTTTGTTATTGATTTTTGCCATCCGCGTTTATGAGAAATTCTCACTAAACTGTATTAACCAGAATAACGTTAAGGTTACACATAGTTTTGTGTGTTGGTCCCTTATACTTCCGGATGGCAATGCTGTGAGCTTCTTAGCCAAGCGCACACTATCTATACAGGCTTTACTATCGATGTTTTGTGTCTAAGTAAAATACCCACTGTCAACTCAACCATTTGATCAAAAGAAGATTTAAAATATGATTGAGGAAATCGTGTGATAACGAGTCACCTATAACAACAATAACAATGATCAGAGAGAGGTCGAATTCATTCACGTTAATGTTTATTAATAACCGACTATGTTTGTCCGACCACGTTTGAAGGTGTGTCACAAATTCCATGCTTTGATTGATCAAAAATTTACTGGTCAATTGGACCAAACAAAAAACAAAAAAATAATTGTTGGGAGGGTTTATCCTATCCAATTTCAAGGGAAACAATCTTTCAATTCTTAATGAGTGATGAATAAAAGTCCAGTAGCCTCCCCTGATGATGAAACGTGTGTGCGTGACTTTTCATCGCAGTCTTGTAATTTTGGTAGCCATTTTTTTTTTTTCATTATTCTTTTTTTTTTAATGGTTCTTCCTTTCAGGGGAGGGGTGGGGGTAGGGTGGGGGGGGGGGGGCAAGTAAGGGTGGCCAGTAGAATAATTTATTTTAACTGGACCAAGACTGAGTTGTTTCTATTAAAACCAGACTTTGATTAATTGGCTCATATAAAAGGGGGGGGGGGGGGGCAGTTCGAAAAGATTTTCTTAAACGAGATATTATCTTAAGCCAGTTTGTCTTATTTGAACTACTCTGCTATAGATAGTATGCCCTTGGGGAAGCAGCTCGTAACATTGCCATCCGGAAGTATAACGGACCAACACACAAAACTATGTGTAACCTTAAACGTTTATAGTCTAGTTGATATAGTTGAGTGAGAATTACTCAGAACGTTTTACTTTGAAGTCCTGATAAGTCAGATAGCTGAGCACTCAATTGAGCACGTTTAGTGGATATTGCGCTATATAAAAGCCCAAGCTCAAACTGCAAAGATTCAATGGAATTATACAAAACGGGCTTTTATTGACGTTTCAAGGTATTTACCTTATCAAAACAAAACCGGAAATGTCAACAAAGATCTGTTTTGAGTTATTTATAGGGATGAAAAGTCCTGACGTCACCCCTTCTATTTTTCCGGTTCCAAAATCCTTAGAAGTGTTTATGTAACCAGTCCTTCGGAGGACTAATAATAATGATTAGGTGACATATTGAACCATAAGGGTGGCATAACTATGTATTTTCGTTTCATGTCCGGTCCTACATGTTAAATGTTGCTGTTGACCAGGGACCCCTTGTAAAGCGCTTTGAGCACGTATAGTGGATATTGCGCTATATAAAGCTCAGTTTTTTTGTTTGTTGTTTTTTATTTGGGGGGGGGGGGGGGTTCAGGATGCATAGGCAGAGTCATAGGATTATTAAACGGGACGTAAAAGAGAGAGGATGAATGATCTTTGTTGACGACCAGAATATATTATTTAGACTAGAATATAAGATCCAATCACCCTGAACACAGAAGATCGATAACAAAAGGTATGTAGCCAGTCCTTCAGAATAGTTTGTTTGGGTTTTTTTGGTTTTTTTTTTTTTTTTAATAATATTTTTTTTAATTTCTATTTCGTCCCATTGGGGAAATTTGTCTCTAGGGTCTATTCCAAAAGACTGGAATAACCCAGGCGTCAGCCGCAATGCAGCGCCACAAATTGAGATTTGGAACCTTTTTTTTTTTTGACATCGCACTTTTGTTCTCTATTGAGTTTTTACACATCTTTATATTATTCGTTTTCATAAACTTACTCAGCATCTCCTACGATGTTTGGGTCTGAAAAACTTGTGGGTTGACCATGATTCATGGCATGGCCTCCGTGAGCTCGCGTTTCTATGACAACCAATGCCATAACAATGTATAAATAGCACCCAACAGCAGCCATCATCGTGTCAAGTTTTTCCACTGTGCTGCTGGAAAGAGAAGTTTCAAGTTTCAAGTTAAATAAATAGCCGACGTGTTCCTTGTGTTCTAAAATTATTTTACAGGGCATTTTATGATTGATGTTTTTGTTTAAATATGTACATAATATGTACATATTATGTGTGGGCCTGTGTGTATATTGTGTGTGTGTGTGTGTGTGTTTGTGGGGGGGGGTGTGAGGGGTATTGGGATGGTTATGCGTTTGGGTTAATTGTCAAGCGCTGCAGAGCACTTTTGAGTTGTAATGGACAACACTTTGCGTTGGTTTGAAAGAATTTACCACAAAAATGAGTCCAGAACAAATTAGGTAATCAGACCTACAAAGAAATGCACGTTAGCTTTAGCCAATAATATACAAAATTTGATGGCAATAAACATGACAGGGAAAAAGAATGAGAAAAAGAATGAGATGATTTGGTAAATGGAACCAAGAAAACACGATGGTATTACCGAGAATAGTAATCTTTCCTTCAGGGCCATGAGGCCCATGGAGCCAGAGTTTATCCCGGTTTTTATAGCGTGAAACGGACTATAGCAATTGCTTGCTATCCTTTGTACAGCAGGACGCTAGTCTACCGCAAAGTACTTTCCGCCAGATCATAAGGAATTTACACATATAATGCGGCTATGTGGTCTTATGGTTTGACACTCGCTCTGGGATCGTAATGTCCTGAGTTCGAGCCTCGCTCGGCGCAAAGTTGAGTCATTTGAAAAGGCTCTTTATTCACATTCTCTCACCGTACTTAGGTGTAAAATGAGTACCTGGCCTTTAACAGCGTTGTCTATGTCGGGAAAAAAATGTAATATCGCCTAACAGGAGTCATGTCTCGTTCTCGTTACATGTTCCTGTTGGTCAGGGACCCCTTGTAAAGCGCTTTGGGCACTATATTATATAAATCAGACTATAAACGTTTAAGATTACACTTATATTTTGTGTTGAGAGGTTCGTTATATCCTGCTGGCGGATGTTGTGAGTATTTTACCTAAACTCATAGCATTTATACATTCTTAACTCATTCAACCCTAACACCGACTATATCCCCATGCCATTAATTTATTACATTTTTCTGAGACAAATTATAGGCGTAGTATCAAAGCTAATGTTGTTTTCATTTTTTAATGTTAATGGTAGTTGAATAATACTATCTATTTCCATGCTCATTTGTAATGCATTTTTTCTAATAATTTTGAAAAGTAGCAAAAATGTCTAGGATTGAGTGAGTTAAAGCAAATGTAGTGTACTTGAGGCTCGAAGAATATGTAACAATTGTAAAAGTGAATGGAAGCCTCAATTTAATTCACGAAAACATATGATGGGAACGTTTCGTGTTTATCCTTCTTATCAACAACATATTATGATGAGTGCAACACTGAGTGAGGTGAATTTAGACGAGTGAGGATTTGAAGAGGAAGATGGGCAGAAAACAAGGACACGTGGAAGAATGTAACAGGTCTTTCGTATGTGTATATAGATAGTATGTGCTCGGCTAAGAAGCTCACAACATTGCCATCCGGAAGTATAACGGACCAACACACAAAACTGTGTGTAACATCGAACGTTTATAGTCTGGTTAATACAGTTTAGTGAGAATTACTCATAAACGCGGATGGCAAAAACCAATAACAAAGTGACCTGTGTGACGTCGTCTTCGATCTATCTATATCTCGGTTTATTGTGTAGATTGAATGGATGCTTCAATACAACGAACGAAAACATATCGTGTGAACGTTTCGGGTTTCCCCTTGCGAACAAAATGCGATGAGTTAAACACTAAAGACGAAGGAGAGATGAGAGGATGGAGTTGATAAGGTATTTAGTGCTCCATTCATCGTGTTTTGTTGACAAAGGGGAAACCCAGCATTAACCCTCTCCTTACCAGTTATTTTCATAATTTTATCCGAGACGTCATACTCGACCAACACACAAAAATAGATTTTTCAAACAGATTAGCAACGAGTATATTCTATATTTTGTTCAGAAAAATGACCTCTTCAAACAAAGTGTCGAGTTTTTATGGCTACAACTATAACGAAATGAAATCAGAATAAGAAAATTGTTGGGTGCATAGTAACAAATGTGACGATTTGCATATGGGTGGTAAGGAGAGGGTTAAAAATAATTATTTATTTTTTTTTAATGACGCAAACTATTGTCCATTACAACTAGAACTATCTATGTTAATCCGGGCTCATAAGTGGGTTCGGATGCCAGAACTGCCTATATGTATACGTCGATATGTTACGATTCCGATGCGAAGACTAACACTATTATTATAGTAACAGTTGTATTATAGTAACACTATTATTATAGTAACAGTTTTATTATAGTAACACTATTATTGTAGTAACAGTTTTATTATAGTAACAATATTATTATAGTAACAGTTTTATTATGGTAACAGTTTTATTATAGCAACACTATTATTATAGTAACAGTTTTATTATAGTAACACTATTATTATATTAACACTATTATTTTAGTAACAGTTTTATTATAGTAACACTATTATTATATTAACACTATTATTTTAGTAACAGTTTTATTATAGTAACACTATTATTATAGTAACAGTTTTATTATAGTAACACTATTATTATAGTAACAGTTTTATTATAGTAACAGTTTTATTATAGTAACACTATTATTATAGTAACAGTTTTATTATAGTAACACTATTATTATAGTAACAGTTTTATTATAGTAACACTATTATTATATTAACACTATTATTTTAGTAACAGTTTTATTATAGTAACACTATTATTATAGTAACAGTTTTATTATAGTAACACTATTATTATATTAACACTATTATTTTAGTAACAGTTTTATTATAGTAACACTATTATTATATTAACACTATTATTTTAGTAACAGTTTTATTATAGTAACACTATTATTATAGTAACAGTTTTATTATAGTAACACTATTATTGTAGTAACAGTTTTATTATAGTAACAATATTATTATAGTAACACTATTATTATAGTAACAGTTTTATTATAGTAACACTATTATTATAGTAACAGTTTTATTATAGTAACAGTTTTATTATAGTAACACTATTATTATAGTAACCGTTTTTATCATAGTAACAGTTTTATTATAGTAACACTATTATTATAGTAACAGTTTTATTATAGTAACAGTTTTATTATAGTAACACTATTATTTTAGTAACAGTTTTATTATAGTAACACTATTATTATAGTAACAGTTTTATTATAGTAACACTATTATTATAGTAACAGTTTTATTATCGTAACACTATTATTATAGTAACAGTTTTATTATAGTAACACTATTATTATAGTAACATTATTATTATAGTAAAAGTTTTATTATAGTAACAGTTTTATTATAGTAACACTATTATTATAGTAAACAGTTTTATTATAGTAACAGTTTTATTATAGTAACACTATTATTTTAGTAACAGTTTCATTATAGTAACAGTTTTATTATTAACACTATTATTATAGTAACAGTTTTATTATAGTAACACTATTATTTTAGGTAACAGTTTTATTATATGTAACACTATTATTTTGGTAACAGTTTTATTATAGTAACACTATTATTTTAGTAACAGTTTATTATATACACTATTATTATAGTAACAGTTTTATTATCGTAACACTATTATTATAGTAACAGTTTTATTATCGTAACACTATTATTTTAGTAACAGTTTTATTATCGTAACACTATTATTTTAGTAACAGTTTTATTATAGTAACACTATTATTTTAGTAACAGTTTTATTATAGTAACAGTATTTATTATTAGTAACAGTTTATTATAGTAACAATTATTTAATTTTATAGTAACACTATTATTTATAGTAACAGTTTTATTATAGTAACTATTTTTAGTAACATTTATTATAGTAAACTTTATTATAGTAACAGTTTTATTATAGTAACACTATTATTATAGTAACAGTTTTATTATGTAACACTATTATTATTATTATAGTAACAGTTTTATTATAGTAACACTATTATTATTATTATAGTAACA
Source organism: Berghia stephanieae (assembly GCF_034508935.2). Taxonomy (NCBI): domain Eukaryota; kingdom Metazoa; phylum Mollusca; class Gastropoda; order Nudibranchia; family Aeolidiidae; genus Berghia; species Berghia stephanieae. Next base: position 108,615,754 of record NC_088360.1, read on the forward strand.
TGTTTTTATTATAGTAACACTATTATTATTATTATAGTAACAGTTTTATTATAGTAACAGTTTTATTATAGTAACACTATTATTATAGTAACAGTTTTATTATAGTAACACTATTATTATAGTAACAGTTTTATTATAGTAACACTATTATTGATAGTAACAGTTTTATTATATGTAACACTATTATTATAGTAACAGTTTTATTATAGTAACACTATTATTATAGTAACAGTTTTATTATAGTAACACTTATTAATTTTTATAGTAACATTTTATTTTTTAGTAACACTATTATTATAGTAACAGTTTTATTATCGTAACACTATTATTTTATTATAGTAACACAGTCTATTATTTATATTAACACTATTATTTTAGTAACAGTTTTATTATAGTAACACTATTATTATATTAACACTATTATTTTAGTAACCGTTTTATTATAGTTACACTATTATTATATTAACACTATTATTATAGTTATAACTAACACCAATACACTGATAAAACGAACTATTTTGAATAGCATAACTTACACAGATACGGATAGTCACAGTATGCCGACTGTATTTATAATCCAAATATGAACTCTTCCCTTAAAAAATAAATAAATAAATAAAATTGAAATAATTATAATAATAATATTATTAGAATGTAGACGTGTTCATGTGAGATAGAGATAAAGAGAAGACGGCCAACAGTCAACACCACCAGCTACAAACATAGTGTCAAAGTCAATACACACCAAACCAAGGTATAGTACACGCACTGAAGACTGAAGACCAGTTATATTCTTCCACGTGTCATTTTTTTTCTCTTTCTGCCCATCTTCCTCTTCAAATCCTTATCCATCTTATTTCACCTCACCCCCCCCCCCCCAAGGCCCTACTCCGTTACCTGGTTATTTATAATTCATTCATTCATCATCATAATACGACGTCACGATCACAGAGTTAGTTCAGCCTCCTTTCTGTCCAATCTACACTTTATAATATTGGGGTATTTATTTGTTGGGATGATCCTTGTTAATATTATCTTAAGAATATTAAAAATACTAAATTTCAATTCTAAGGCGTCATGAATAATACTAAAATATATGTATAAAAATAACAGTTCTTGAAAATAGATAATTATGCGAGAATGTGTGCTCTGATATTTACACAAGGTCTGCCATAGCCTTTCTGAATGAACACTGACATTAATTTGGTTCCCATTCCCATCGCAATAAACTGTGTCACCTGCCTTCAGTTTAGTCGAAATGCAGGCGAGTTGGGACGATTTTAAAATTGTGGTTCGGTGACTCGACGTTAATGGGTGACGATGATCGTGGATAATTAATTATTCTGGTTCCGACGTTGTTAGGCACTTATCACAAATTATCCCACTCAACTCAGGTGTGAATCAGTACCTGGCTTTAGGTAATGACAGATATTGTAAGACTTCTTCGACTCAAAAAGTTAATAAGTCGGGATGGTACAGATGTTGAAAATTGAATTTACAGAAATATCAGACTTGTTGAGTTTGTATGTTTTATTCAGGAGAATGGATACCGTACTTTAGGGTGCTGATGCCAACAATTTATATTTTTGAAATGTTTTAACATTAAATTCACCGTTGAAGCATCTGGTTCGTTCCCATATAATACCGTTTTGAGACGATGGGTCACATGTGCAAAATACACTTACCTGTTACTGTATGAATTGGAAAAAAATTATTCCGAATGACCTGCTTAGGTAATAAATGAAACCTTGTAAGACGCTTTGAGTATGGTAAACCAATGGAAAGGCGCAATACAAATTAATGTTCATACGTCATATTATCTGGACCATTATAAACTTCTTGTAAAGATTTTAAACAATATTGTAAGTATCAAACGAAACAAAATTGTTACAAATAAATCAAATATTTTCACTTTATGATAATATGGAATCAAGTAAGTTTATAACAAATCAAGACTATTTTCCATATTCTTTTTAGCTTTATGTTGCATGCATGCTTCACAAAAATGACGCCACATCTGACAGTGGCCTTCGTAAAGTTATGGCCTGACACTGACCAAAAAATGACGTCAAAATGCCAGTCTTTGGCCACAAAAGAAAACAAATCGTGAGTTGTATTTAATAGTTCAACCAATGGGACCACTTGTTTACATGAGTTCTACAAAAGACAACTCACTAGGCGGTGCAAAAACCAAATAATGCAATCAACATGAATGGATTTCGTTTCGCTTATTGTGTAAGTTTTTGATTTTTATTTCTGCTATTTTACCCCGCCGACCCGCAGCTGAGCGTAGCTTTCGTAAACTAAACGTGCTCAATGCGCTTTACAAGGGGTCCCTGATCAACAGCAACATTTAACATTTAGGCCTGACACAAGGACCGTAGCCATTATAAACTTTATAGCCATACACTTACCAAAAAATGACGTCAAAAGACAAGTCTTTGACGACAAAAGAAAGCAACTCGTGAGTTGTATTAAATAGCTCAACCAATGGGATCACTTATTTCCTTGAGCTCTTCTAACTAGACGCTGCACAAAACTAAAAATGTCGTCAAAATATATATATTTTTTAATGAGATTTTATATAGCGCAATATCCACTAAACGTGCTCAATGCGCTTTACAAGGGGTCCCTGATCAACAGCTTCATTTAACATTTAGGACGGGACATGACGCCTGTTAGGCGAAACTACAATTTTTTGTCGACAGAGACACGCTGTTAACGTTCAGGTATCATTTTACACCGGAGTACGGTGAGAGAATGTGAGTAAAGAGCCTTCTTCAAGGACTCAACTATGCGCCGAGCGAGGCTCGAACCCAGGACCTTCCGATCCGAAAGCGAGTGTCATACCACTAGACCACATAGCCGCACAAAAAGTCCAGTGGGTCCTCGCATGGCCATCGTTAACTAATAGCCTGACACCAGGACCCACTTGGACTTATCTTTAGTGCAGCCCCAAATAATTTGTCGTTAGTGGTGCTCAAGGAAACAAGTGGTCCCATTGGTTGAACTATTATATTACAATAAATATTGGAGAAAGGGTCGGAATCACTTGTTTCCTTGATGTCTTCTAGTGACAACTCACTAGACGCTGCACAAACCTAAAATATGACCTCAAACTATGTCTTAGAGGTTCTAGTGTCAGGCTATAAGATAAGGATGGCTACGCTAGGACCCACTAGGGCGTATCTTTTGATGTCATATTTAGTGAAGCCCCAAGTGATTTGTCGTTATTGGTGCTCAAAGAAAGAAGTGAACTATTGAACTATTATTTTATTTAAAATATTGGATAAAGGGTCGGATGGACACAAAAAAGGACTATAATTATTGTTGTAATTCGTCGAGTTATTATATATAGATAGTATGGGCTTGGCTAAGAAGCTCAAAACATTGCCATCCGGAAGTATAACGGACCAGGACATAAAACTTTGTGTAACCATGAAATTTTATAGTCTGGTTCATACAGTTCAGTGAGAAGTACTCATAAACGTGGATGACAAAAAACAATAAGAAAGAAAAAAGTGACGTCATCTTCATTCTATCTATAATACAAAAGTAATATTTAACCAGCTAGGTTGTAACAAGACTTTCAAATTACAGGTGAAATTCCCGCTGACCATTCTACGCCGTGAATGATGGATGACATTGTGTCAAAGGGAGAGTGAGGCAAAAGATTGGTCGCCTAAGTGGCCAGAGGCGTAGCCTTCGCTTGCGGCCAGTGTCCAGTAGTTAAAAAGTAACGACAGCGTGTCTTCCGTTCAGTTAACTGCCGTACTATGGAAAGGCATGAATAATTATTTAAAATTTGGCCAGAAAAATACCGTCCTTCAACATTTAAATATCGATCGATTTAAACGAATCTCGTCTTGGCAAAAACTCTCAAACCTGGAATTCTTTCAAAACCTTGAGAGGTCCCGGGTTTGAGAGTTTTTACCACGGTGAGGGTCGTTTAAATCGAACGATATTTGAAGGAGGACTTTTCTGGCCAAATATTAAAATTCGTGTCTTTCATGAGTAAACGGCAGTTAACTGGTTAAAAGTGGCAACCGTGTGTCTTTCGTTACATTCTGCATACTGTATCCCCCTCCGAAAATATGTCCCATAACATTTAATATTGTGCCGCTATGTGGTCTTGTGGTATGATATTCAATTTCTGATCGGAAGTTCCTGGGTTCGAGCCCCGCTTGGCGCATAGTGAGTCCTTGGAAAAGGCTCTTTACTCATATTCTCTCACCATACTCAGGTGTAAAATGAGTACCTGGATGTTAACAGCATTGTCTCAATCGGAAAAACCCTGTAATATCGCCTAACAGGTGTCATGTCTCGTTTTATATTTTGTATTGCTGTTGGTCAGGGACACTTTGTAAATCGCTTTGAGCACGTTTAGTGGAAATTGCGCTATAGAAAGAACACAAATATGGTGGTGTATTCCGCGATTTGTGACTTTTAACGCTCTCCTTACAAACCGTAGGAAAATCATCACATAAGTTACGATAGAACTAACAATTTTCTCACTAAATTGAATTGAGCTTTTGTATAGCGCAATATCCACTAAACGAGCTCAAAGCACTACACAAGGGGTATCTGGTGAACAGCAACATTTGACCTGTAGGACGGGACATGACGCATGTTAGACGATATTATAATTGTTCTGGACAGAGACAACGCTGTTAACAGCAAGGTACTCATTTTATACCTGAATACGGTGAGAGAATGTGAGTAAAGAGCATTTTCCAGGCACTCAGCTATGCGCCTAGC
>NC_088360.1:108625511-108705511 GCF_034508935.2 Berghia stephanieae
GAATTTTTCGTAGTAGTAGTCAAGCCTGACATTAAATCACGTGATGCTTCCATTTCGTTTAACGACGGTTATCAAAATAGCAAATATCTTTGTACAGTAAAGAGAAGTGAATGAATTGTTTTTGTTTTGTTTTTTTAAAAAAAGGTTTTATGCGCTTGCCACACTTTAAGGTCATATCAGCGCCAGTAAAAAGGAAAAAAAATGGATAGTAGAAAGTTATAGAATAATTACAATTAAGGCGCCCAAGAAAAGGTAAGACAAAGGGGAATTGGCTCAAATAGGAAACAGATTTAGATTCCAGGAGCATATCATCAAAGTACTTAGTTTGAGATCACCTAAAAGTCTCATCCATACACAAGCACAAGTCCCCACTAAGAGGAATACACTCGAATATTTACAAATCATATATAGTATGCAAACAAAATATAACACAGTGCATAACAGATAGGTTTAAAATCTATTTAAAGATCATTCACTATTTGGTGTAAATTATCATTCATCACATTGGTGCAAATTGTAAACTTGGAATGTAGATTTTAATCAAATAAATCCCGCCTTTCGCCTAGGTATTCCCCTGAGGAATATAGACAACCCATCAAACAAGACGTCTGATGTCAACAGAAATCACCCATGTTGTCCAAACTGAGCAAATCGGGGGTTAATCAAGAAAAAATAAAACGAAAGTGCCTGAAGTGGGACTCGACCCGGGACCTACCGGGTCACAGTGCAATGCCTTAACCACTCAGCCATTACCCCCCCCCCCCCATTCCTTCGTTGGAATGTAGATTCTCTGATAATAAAGATTGCATTTAACTAAATATCAAATAATTCTAAAGCGCATTTCTAAGGATTTACCATGCTCATTGCATTTCATAATGCTTCATTTATTCCCCCAGCAGGCCGCATAGAATCATATTTCCATTTCATACAGTACCAGTTGCCGGTAAGTAAATATGTTTAGTGACTAAAATTGTTCATCTTTAAATAATTAAAATGTATTTCAAAAATCTATACATCGCAATTCCATAGATTTACCATGCTCAATGTACTTTCATTTATTCCCCCAGCAAGAAATATGGAAGCATATTTTCATTTTATACAGTACCAGTTAGTTGCCTGTTAGCCATCATTCTTATACTAACACTCTTACAATAGCCATTACTGCCTATAGCCAGGTACTCATTCACACTTGAGTCCAATGGTGTGATGTATGTTTTGTACCTTCCCCAAGGACACAATGTCGGGACCATAATATTTTAAAATCATTGTCACCCATCAGGTCTCTGACCATGCTTAACATCACTTGACATTTGTGACAAGATGAGACACTAGCCGTCATGTCACACAACTGTATAACTTGCAGCGTAGCTCAGCGGTACAGTCTTTGCTTATTATCCGAAAGGTACTGAGTTCAGATCCCCGCTGCGTTGTGTGGCCTTGCTACACTTTTACTTTTTTTAAAGGGATTACAAATCATCAAAATCCGCTTTAAAAAATCGGCCATCCGCCAGGCCACTTTTTCCCTGCCACTCGATGATAAAAATCCACCAATTTGATGGAAAATCTGCCAAGCTGGCAACACTGCTTACAACCTCTGTGTGACCAAGATGTCCAACACCAGTACTGTATACAGAGCTGCCAACCCCATCTGATTAGAATGTGTACAATGGGACCTCAAAATGGGGGAGATTTCATAAAAATGGGTACAATCCTGAAATCGACGGAAACTAACCATTGTGAAAGTAAGAGGAAGGTATGCTTACATAAAGCACAAGATCAATTGCAGCAACAATGATGTTCCCAAGACTATAATCCAATCCTTTCAGAATTCTACCTCCCAGCATGAAGATCATAATTGGTCAAAAATACGATCCAGCAAGCTTAAGATAACAGCGATACGAGCATCCAGGCAATTAAAACTAAGGAAAACTGAAGTGACTCCGTACACTGAAAATGGGTACAATATTGGAGGAAATGCGTACAAGCGTACAATCCCTGAAAATGCGTACAATTCTGCATTTTTTGCTGTAGCTTGGCAGCTCTGCTGTATATCATCATAAATAATAGTCTTGAATAGGAATCACAGTTGTTGTATGGTAAAAAGAGCAGCGAGCCAGTGCTAGAGTCTTGTCATCACTGACCAACCCTCCGGCTATAATGTGGTCTTCTGGTATAACACTCGCTTTCAGATCGGAAGGTCCTGGGTTCAAACCTTGATCGGCAGATGAGTCCTTGGAAAAGGCTCTTTACTCACATTCTCTCACATACTCAGGTGTAAAGTGAGTACTTGGCTGTTAACAGCATTGTCTCTGTCAGAAGGAAAAAAAAATTGTAATATCCTGACAGGCGTCATGTCTCATTTTAATTCCCTATATTATTACGTGTTGCTGTTGGTTAGGGACCCTTTGTAATGCGCTTTGAGCATGTTTAGTGGATCTTGCACTATATAAAAGCTCAAGTCTTTTGGGTTTGTTCTTTAAAAAATGTCAATCATTATCATAAACGACAGTCTTAACTAGGAACTACAGCTGCTGTATGATAGTAAGAGCAGCTAACCAGAGCTGGAGACTTGCCACCACTGACCAACTCAATCACCTTCCTAGGAGTGTCGGAGCGAAACAGATATCGATGCCCTTCAGCCTCTGGGTGGCCCAGACGTCCATCACTGCCACAGCCCCACGTGTACACATTACCGGTCTCTGTGGATGCTGCGCTGTGGATGCCTCCAGCACTGACTCTTACAACCCTCTCGTTGTTAAAGTGTTCAGGGGGTATCTTTGTTGGCCTCTCCTTTGATTCCTACAAGAAATAACATATTCAAAATATGAGGTTATGTGGTCTTGTGGTATGAATGATTCTCTCACCGTACTCAGGTGTAAAATGAGTACCTACTTGGCTGCAAACAGCGTTGTCTCTGTCGAAAAATAAATTGTAGTTTCGCCTAACAGGTGTCATGTCTCATTCTACATATTACGTGTTGTTGTTGGTCAGGAACCCTTTGTAAAGTGCTTTGAGCACATTTAGTGGATATTGCGCTATACCTATAAAAGTTTGATTTAAGTTAACTTTAAGAATGTTGACTTATGCAAATTCCACTGTGCTTTACCTGGTCGCCGAGTCCCAGTTTTCCTTTATAGCCATCACCCCAGGCCAACACAGTTCCATCCTTCAACAAAGCCAGGGTATGATGGTGGTGCTCTCCCTTACTACAGCTGACTTCCTTGACCTCTTCAGTGTCAGGTAAAGAAACTTTGGTTGGCAAAACGATACAACGCTGGCTATCTACACTCACACCCAAAGCTCCATAGGATCCACTTCCTGGTAAAGAAAACAATTATCAAAGAAATATGTCGTGCTCCAATCATTATTCAGTTTGTTTGTTTAATAATAATAAATCAATAAATCAAATTCACTTTATTGATCCCATAGGGGAAATTTGCCTCTGTTTTGTTTGTTTTTTTAAGGGTTTTACGGCACTTGCAACACATTAAGGTCATATCAGCGCCCGTAAAAAGGAAGCAATTGGGATAGACAAAGTTCCAGAATTACAATTAAAGCACCCAAGAAAGGTAAGACAAAGGGGAATTGGTTCAAATAAGAAACAGGTGTAGATTCCAAGAGCACACTATCAATGTACTTAGTTTGAGATCACTAAAAGTCTCATCCAGACACAAGCACAGGTCCCCAATAAGAGGAATACACTCAAATGTTTACAAAACATATATAATATAAAGAAAACATAATACAGTGCATAACAAGGGACGAGTGGAATAACCCAGGTGTCAGCCGCAGTGCAGCACCGCAAATTGAGCAAGGGCGAGGTGACTTCCTCAAGGCTACACAGCACTGCAGCGGATGATTGAACTCGGTAACTTTCGGGTATGAAGCAAAGACTGTGCCACTGACACACGATGCCTTCTGTTTGTTTGTTTGATAGGCCGAGTTAGACTGATGATAAATTATTAGGTAATTAGTGAGTTTGATGATAAATCATTACCTTAGAAGAATAGGGAATGAGATTAGCAGAAGAGTAGCGTCCCTTGATTGGACGTCACCGGTGGAGAAGTTATTTGTAAACAGACCAACTACAAGCGAAGCGCTCCAAATAAAAAATTTATTATTCATATTTCTGTGCAAAAATGTATAACGTTGATTATGATATGTATTTTTGTACAGAAATATGAATACAAATTTTTTTATTTGGAGCGCTTGCCTTGTAGTTGGTTTGTTTACAAATAACTTCTCCACCGGTGACGTCCAATCAAGGGAAGCTACTCTTCCGCTAATCTCATTCCCTATATTAGAATGTGGCCGAATGAGGTAACTTGAGCTTTTTTTTTTTGGTTGTTTTACAGTTTAGCAATATCCACTTTACATGCTTCAAGAGTTTTACAAGGGGTCCCTAGCCAACAGCAACATTTAACATGTAGGATGAGACATGATGCCTATCAGGCTTTTTTTTTTTTTTTTCAGGCAAAGACAACGCTGTTAATGGCCAGGTACTCATTTTGCACCTCTCTCTCTCTCTCTCTCTCTCTCTCTCTCTCTCTCTCTCTCTCTCTCTCTCTCTCTCTCTCTCTCTCTCTCTCTCCCTCTCTTTCACACACACACACACACACACACACACACACACACACATACCAACACATCCATACAACCGATGAAATCTACACAAATAGCACACATCACATTATACTCTAACTTCTTGAGGAAAGTGAATTATTCACACAAAAAAAAAAGATTAAGCCATTATTACCAGTCATAAAGAGGCATCCATCGGCCGACACAATTCCACAGTGACTGTGACCTGCCCCCACATTCACTACCACCTTTTCTTTCAAACTTTCCACCACTTTTGGTCTGGCAACATCATCCTCTGATCCTTGACCTAACACTCCATGTTGACCTCGACCCCATGAGAATGTCTGGCCAGCAACAGTCCACGCAAAAGTGTAGTTATATCCACAGCTGATGCCTTTAATTAAAAGGAATATTATGAAAAAATATAAACAACAGTTTTCTTGAACTGGTTTCCTTGGATATAGTAGAAAACGGTAGGTGCTGCCTGAAGCAGGTGATTGTGAAAATTATAACGAAAGAGTGAAAATGTAGAGGACGTTTTGGGTACAAACCCTTTGTCAGCACAAAAATACACAAATTAACGTAAATAAAATAAAATGCAAAATAACTTGTATCGTCTGTATGAATGTATTCATACTGTATGCAAAATAACTTGTATCGTCTGTATGAATGTATTCATACTGTAACCACCATTGAGTACTATATGTAATATAACCAAGCAGGCTCTCGAATGGAGCCCGCAGGACAAGAGAAAACAGGGTCGTCCAAAACAGATTTGGAGGAGAAGCCTTCACCAAGAATTGTGATTTTTATTATTTTTCTTTTGGATATTATTGACAGTAAGGCTCAGTCTCAGTCAGTTGGCTTCTAAGAAGGCGAGCAACTGCAGAAGACAAAAATAAAATAACATAAATTTTGAGAAAAACAAAAACAAAACACAAATTTTGAGAATTCCAGTAAAATCGGTTTAACACTAATAATAAAACTGAATTTCTTTCTGTACCAAAGTAAGGTATATAAACATTGCTAAGTGGTCCAATTATCTACTGATATTATTTTGGGTTATGTTCCTTAATAAAAGTCTTTGAATTAAACAAGTTCCTAATAATACTGCCTTCTTGAGTTGTGCCATTCTATAAATTTTGATCCATATCATTATTATTATTATTATTATTATTATTATTATTATTAATATTATTTGATATAGCGCCAGTATCCACAAATAGTGCTCAGAGGTGCTTTACAATAGTTTTTTTGGTATCACACAAGTTCATTCATTCGCTTACAAAATCACCACAACAGTCACACACACACATATCTTGTTCGAATTTCACATAGAACAATACTAATATTTTCATAATAATACCTTCTGTATTTCGACCTCGTGTTTCCACCATCAAAACTGTTTCGATACACCCCCAATATTCGATGCAATGGCTCACAAATACTGGTTATTTACCCCCCCCCCCCCCCCCCCCCCCCCCCGCCCATTCTCACCCGATACTTTCACTTCGGGTCCAAGGGAGAAAAGTCGTGGTACATCGACGTTGTAAGATTTACCAGCATTGTCCATGTCAGATCCAACAGCTTTGTGATATCCCCATACATATAAATCCCAGTTGTCAGTCACACAGGCAGCATGCCAAAATCCAGATGCTATCTGATATGATGAGAATAAAAAATAATAATCTTTTTTTTTTAATTGAGCTTTTATATAGTGCTATATCCACTAAATGTGCTCAAAGCGCTTTACAAGGGGTCCCTGTCCAACAGCAACATTTAACATCTAGGACAATACATGACGCCTGTAAGGCGATATTATAATTTTTTCGGACAGAGACAACGCTGTTAACAGCCAGGTACTCATTTTACACCTGAGTACGTTGAGAGAATGTGAGTATAGAGCCTTTTCCAAGGACTCAACTATGCGCCGAGCGAGGCTCGAACCCATGATCCGAAAGCGAGTGTCATACCACAAGACCACATAGCCGTAGAATGAGAATAGATAGTAGTATATTTGTGATGGACGTGTACTTACGACCTACTCTATGGAAGAGTTGTTCCCCTTTGTTATAGTAAATGACTTCTTTTTTTTTTTTTGACAAGTACACTGTTAAAAAAAATGTTTTTTACTCATAATATTCAGTGCTGGAATCCTGATAAAACCAACACTGTCGGACCAGAAAGATTTATTGACTTTAAGCAAGGTTGATTTTATCCATTATCAATGGAACACATTTAGATTCTGAAAAGTTTCTGACAACACGTGATGTTGACTTTAAGCAGAAGTTTACTTTAACAATGATGACTTGATGCAGATTTCACTGTATCCAAGTGGCATGACAAAGGGTAAAATGCACTCTTTGTTCACTGCTTTTCTTATTCTTGCTATATTATGATGTCCATCTGTATGGCAATGTTACTGCAATTGTAATTGAAGAGTGGATTTCAAAAACTCCCTAACTCCGTTCTTTTCCCATTTTGAGATATTGAGGATTATTTCCCCTAAAATTTCTCATTCAATTTGTTATTTTATCACATTAAACTTCAAATTCATACAAATTTAGTGAAAGTCTTGTGCCAGTTGATGCTTAAAATAAAATTTATGTTTCAATTTATTTCATGGATGGAAAATCTCAAAAAGTAGAAAAATCGACTTAACGAGTTTTGGAAAACCAGCCTTCAATTATATTTGTACAATATTGTATTTCTTTAACAAATGCTCTGCAACTGACTGCATGGTTTGGTGATTCCACATGTACTCACTCGTCCCAAAACATAATAAATAAATAACAATGTGAAATTGAATAAATGTAAGCTTCAATATAATAAAAGAAAACAGATAAAGTGAACATTTTGGGTTGTTCCCCTTTATCAACAAAACAGGATGAATGAAAGAAACACTACAGACAAATATTCGTCTGTAGTGTTTGTTTCATTCATCCCGTTTAACTGATAAAGGGGAACAACCCGACATTTTCACATTATCCGTTTTTGTTTATTAATTTGAAGCTTACATTCAATTTCAAATTGTTATTTATTTCTTTGAGCTTTGAGCAGCAACATTTACAAAACATAACAGTATACATACCTACTTCTTTTCTCTCTCTTAAGAATAGTTGGACAATACTTATGACATAAGAGACATAAACGTTTAACTGTAGAAACAATTTTCATTTAGTCCTAGCTTTTAATCCAAATAATACTACATCATATCATATTGTGTTATTGCATGACATAATCAGTGAGAAGTTGAAAACTTTGGATTTGCATTTTTATTTTTTTTTTTCATTTTCTGAAAGAATATGCTCATTAGAACATTTTAATCTTTATTTGAAGTAAATCGGATGATTTTTCATGAAGTTATGGTCAGATGTATGGGAAAGGTATCCAGCAACTTTTCTCAAATTTCATTCTTTTTCAACTTGACTACCTGTAAAAAATATTTAGAAGTGAAATTAAGCTTTGATATTTCCCAAAGACGTACAAAAAGGGTTGATTTAATCATTTATGACAAGAACTCATTTTGGATAAAAATTGACCTTCTAACTAACTTGGCAATATCTCAGTTCAAACTTTTTCACCATCCGACTGGTAATGTCATTCACTGTAACATATATTGTATTTCAAAGTGATGCTAGAATAGAATATGTGAACTGTAAAAAGGTGGAATGGGTAGGTCAGTAATGGCAAGCCTCCAGCCCTGGTTAGCTGCTTTTACTATTATACAGCAGCTGTGGTTCCTAGTTAGACTATCGTTTATGATAATGAACTACATTTAAAAAGAAAACAAACAAAAAAAAAAACGTGAGCTTTTATATAGCGCGCAATATCCACTAAACGTGCTCAAATCACTTAACAATTGGTCCCTAGCCAACAGCAACCTGTAAAATGTAGAATGAGACATAAAGCCTATTAGGCGAAATTACAATTTTTTTCCGACGAAGACAACGCTGTTAATGGACAGGTACTAATTTTACACCTGAGTATGGTGAGAGAATGTGAATAAAGAGCCTTTTCCGAGGACTCAACTATGCACGGAGCAAGGCTTGAACCCAGGACCTGCCGATCCGAAAGTGTCATACCACAAGCTGCACAAAATAACATGTGAATTGCCATTCAAAATTATATTCCGTGTTTTGGGCTAACCTAATTGACATATTCAGTAACAAATACAATACTCTATGCCTAATATATGAACTCACAATGATGATTGACTAAAAAACGTCACACTGCGTGAGGAATACTATTGTAATGTATCTGATGGACTACCAACAAAGTTCATTTCAGAATACTTAATAGATACTACAACTAATTCAGGATCTCGATTGTTTGGTTGGTAGAGCACTTGCTTCACACGCAACAAGAGATTTTTTTTTCTCTACCCTTGTACATCCAGCAGTAATTGGGTAGCTGGGTCTGTTAGATCTGTTGGAAAGTACTGTGTGTCCTATCCAAAAGGTAGCAAGCAATTGCTAATGTCTGATTAATGCTATAGAAACCGGGATACACTCCAGTTCCATGGGTCTTAAGACTCTGAAGGACTAAGCAATCTATTTATATGTATTCACCCAACCTACTACTATCTATTCTCATTCTACAGCTATGTGGTCTTGTGGTATGACACTCGCTGTCGGATCAGAAGGTCCTGGGTTCGAGCCTCGCTCGGCGCAAAGTTTAGTCCTTGGAAAAGGCTCTTTACTCACATTCTCTCAGTGTACTCAGGTGTAAAATGAGTATGTGTCATAAACAGCGTTGTCTCTGTCCGAAAAAAATTGTAATATCGCTTAACAGGCATCATGTCCCGTCCTACATGTTAAATGTTGCTGTTGGTCAGGGACCCCCTTGTAAAGCGCTTTGAGCATGTTTTGTGGATATTGCGCTATATAAAGCTCAAAAAGCTCAACCTTTTTAACACAGGAAACACCAATTACTGGAGCCAAGATGCTACAATTCTCTTCCCCAGTTCCCTGGCCTAGACGACCATACTTTCCACATCCGGCTGTGTACAAGGTTCCATCACAACACAGAACAGCTGGTAAACAGTAAAGAAATATTGTGTGAATGTGAATAAATATGATAAGAATGCTTCAGTCCTAGTAAGTTCTTTAGATAAATAATCCAACTTAATAGCTTTGGAGTGATGTGAACTGATTTCTTTTACATTAACACAAATTATTGCTGCCTGGTTTCTGAATGTGTTGGCATCAAATTATTAAAATATGTGACATGCTATCTCATAACAGTGTTATGTCGAGATGGTTTATATGATGAAAATTAAATCTATAATTATGCATTTGAAACTTTGGTTCAGTTTATTTGTTTGATTAAGGAGAGTGGATATCATTTATTAGATGAATAAATAAACTTGAGCTTTTATATAGCGCAATATCCACTAAACATGCTCAATGCACTTTTCAACAGAGACAACGCTGATAAGGGCCAAGTGAGAGTTTGTGAGTAAAGAACCTTTTCCATGGACTCAACTATGCCTCACTCAGAACAAGGCTTGAATCCAGGACCATCGGATCCGACGGCAATGTCATACGAAGAGACCAAAACTAAAATCTCTCAATTCTGATAATTTTAACGTTAAAGTCACTTTTCGACATCTAGTTCACCCCAACATAATACGGGTTTGAGATAAAGGGTCACATATCGATCATCGGTGGATCAAACCAATGAAGTCTCGATTTTCAAGATCGGCAGATCAAAACTCTGAAGTCTACAAACGAGCTTTGCGCACCATGTTTTATTTGATTTTGGGTGGATCAGACCGGGGATGACATTTAATCATGAAAATCGGGACCTTCAGAGGTTTGATTTGCCACATGATATGTATGGCCTGAATTCTATCAATTTGACAAATTATGATAAAACCTTTACTTTCACTTAGAATCCTTCTGAGCAAATAGGCCTATGGAACCGGAGTTTATCCCAGATTTCATCATATAGTATGGAACAATCAGAATGTCTGTCTTCTCATTTTACTATTGCATGAAACGGACAATAGCGACTGCTTGATACCCTTTAGGTAGAACTCTAGTGTATCACAAAGTACTTTCCACTAGATCTAACAGACCAAGCTATCCAATCTATAATAGGTGAAAAGCGGGGGTCAGAAAAAAATCTCCACTGCACTTAGGGATCGCTCTAGGTCCTTTTACATACGAAGAAAGTGCTCTATCAACTGAGCTTTCGGGATCTCCAACTTTCACTTATCACAGAAATAAATAAAATTAAATTTTTTTACATCATTTTGACTACGAAGAACAAACTGCTCTTACTATGAGGTCAAAATGGGAGTAATAATTCAGGAACCACATTCAATTTGTAGGGAATTTGGGATTAAACAAACTTCAATGCAAAGTGCGATTGAATTCATTTACCTGTAAAATGTGCCCCACAGTCAATATCAACAACTGAAGAAACTTTTTTCATCCCAGAAAATTTTATCACATGGTATGGAACAATTTGATTGTCTGTCTTCCCATTACAGAGTTGGCCATGTTTTCCGAAGCCCCAAGTATATGCTGACATGACAAAAAGCCAGGCTGAAATAAAACACATCAATCATTCATATTAATCAGTAAAGTTCAGAGGAGACTGATACACATGATAATCAGCTTTAAATTCAAGGCCACAGTGTATGTGTTATAGCAATTTGTATCCTTGTTATTTGTTTGTGCAGCAGTGTGGTCTTGAGTTATGACGATCGCCTTCAGATTCGAAGGTTCGAGTCCCGTTCTGACTAGCGCATTGTTGAGACCTTGGAAAAGGCTCTTTACTCACATTCTCTCACCTTACTCCAGTATAAAATGAGTATGTACCTGACCATCAACAGCATTAACTCTGCTGGAATTTAAAATAGTAACATCACCTCATCATCCATCGTGGCTTGTGCTCTTGAGCTGTCTCCACAAATCATGATCCTCTGCAGTGCGCCTGAAATCTGTGTTGCTTTTAAAATCACATTTGGCCATTCTTAGGTTATTTAAATAAGTCATTCTTTGTCTTCCTCTAGCTCTCTTTCCTTCTATCATCCCAGATGTTACCAACTTTTCTATTCTGTCTCTTCTCCACACATGTCCCAGAAACCGTAACTGCTTCTTTCCGATGGTATCAATCAATATTCTTTCCTTTCTCACCTTCTCCAACACTTCCTCGTTCGTATACATCACCTAACAGGCACCAAGTCTCGTCCTAGATGTTAAGGACTGCTGATGTTTAGGAACCCCTTATAAAGGGTTTTGAGCACATTTAGTGGATATTGCCCTTACAATAAACTCGGATTTTTCTAATTGAGCACTATCAGTCACTGACTTTTTCCATTAGCCAGGTGGATGTTTCCAGTTTCTTCCAAGTCTTTAAGAACTTATTTGACGCTTCTATCTCTCCTAGGCAATCTGCATAAAAAGGGATAACTCTGAAAACAGCTGGATCGGGGTGTAATTATTCTATATTTGAATAGAAATATATACACCAATTTGCATCAAAATTTAAAACTAAAATGAAATAAATTTAAACCAGGATATCAAACCTGCTTAAACTTAAATCTAAAACTGTAGAAACCTTTTTTCTCACTATTCGCAGGAGTAGAAGCGCTCTCCCGTCTCTGAAAATTAGTCGTTGTCCCCTCACTGAACACAACAGTTTTTTCTGTTCAAAATGGCATGTTGTCGAATGGCTTGAAGTTGAATGAGAGTGTGTTAGTTTGAGAAGGTAAGAAGAGGAGGGATGATTGAAACATTTTGTGTGACTTAGAATTGAGATTTTTAACGTTTCAACTTTTCCTTTAAGTCTGAAACTTGACCAGATCGTGTTTTGTTTTGTTTTTGCTATCCCCCAATCCAATCCATGAAAATTTCCCTGTCCCCACCTCTCCAATCGTTCACAGATTGCTAGCAGCTTATCTGTCAGATTACTTTAATGAGAATAGTTCCGTCCCAGTTTATTGTATTATTTACAGTTAGTTACACATTTTATACAGTTCCAGGAATATATATATATATATATATATATATATATATATATATATATATATATATATATATATATATATATATATATATATCGCCGTTGCTCAACTCATATCTCAGTGCTAATGGAAGTTACCATCATTAAATTACCTCTAGTTCTAGTTTAGTAGTACAGCCACCACCACATCATCATTACTATTACTACTACCACAGCAACCGCCACATCATTATCAAAACTAAAGCAACCACCACCACCTTTACATTATCATCCTCCTCCTCGTAATTATCGCAACCACCGCCACTACAACCACAACCATCGCATCATCATCATTACTACCACTACCACATCGTTATCAAAAGTTACAGCAACCATTCAGTACCATTAAAGTCATCATCATTATCCTTATAGTAGTCATCATCACTACCACTATTAGGCAATTATTCCTACTTATCAAAAAATTATCTTGAAGTCGAGACAACTGGTAGGCAGAGTGACTGTCTTGTGTTTCAATTATTATTTTGTTTTATTTTTTATTTTTTTTCAAACTGGGCTATCGACATGGAAGACTTGATGTTTCCAGGAAATACCTGTCAACTTTTTATTTTCAAAGTTATTTCCCTTGACTCGACAATCGGAGTTAAGAATGAACAATCTGCTCCTTTTCATTTTAGATTTCTTATGCTCATTTCAAGTTACTTGATTTCTATTCCATGGTAAAAACCTATGAAAAGATTAGTAATAGCCTATCACCATTAAATGTTAATTGGTATCTATCGTTGTTTCATTTTGACGACCAAGCAAAATCTATGGATTCACTACAATGGAGCTCTTGTAGATTCTACGGAAAGGAAGCGTCGTAAGTGGAGGCCGTTGCGAACAACAGTCGACGGCAATGTTAAAATTTGACTTGGTAATTATTTAAATTTTTAAAAAGTAAAGGATAAAAACCAATCAAAAAGAGGGGGAAAAAATCAGTACTCAATATAAATTCACAAAAAAATGGCTGAAGCTGGAACAGGGACTGGGTCCACGAATGAAGGTGTACTTACCAATAATAGTGCATCAGGCTCAAAGAATTCAAGTTCACTGTCAGTCAATAGTTCGGATAGCCCATCAGTCGTGGAGAATGATTCTTTCTTATTTTTTTCATACCTTGACGAAATAGAGGATCGCATCGAAAATCTGAGGCGTCATGCTATTGCTTTGTCTCAAGAAAAGTCCAGTCTTTTGCTTGTTCTGTCTCAGTTAAAGGAAGAGAGTATGACTGCGGCACTGAAAAAAGGTTAGACAGTCTGGATTAGATTAGAAAATCAATTCATAACTCTCTCTTTCTCTCTCTCTCTATCTCTCTCTCTCTCTCTCTCTCTCTCTCTCTCCCCTCTCCCTCTCCCTCTTTCACTCACTCCCCTCTCTCTCTCTCTCTCTCTCTCTCTCTCTCTCTCTCTCTCTCTCTCTCTCTCTCTCTCTCTCTCTCTCTCTCTCTCTCTCTCTCTCTCTCTCTCTCTTGCGCATATTTATCTCAAACACTCTTCTATCTTCTTGTTATGTATTTTTAGAAGTCACCTTGTCATAAGAATGATACAATTATTTTTAATTTGCTATTTTCCCTTCCTTTGGTCAAAATATGGTTAGATTTTCATGAGTCTCATTTATAAACTGCATAATCACCAGGTTGCAGGTATTGTAATGTGCTTTGTAAAAAAGTAAAAATAAAAACAAATAATTTCTTGCCTTTGGGCCAAAAAGTTATCATCTCTCTGATGTAGATAGTGATATGATTAATATTGTGGGCCTTTAAAATTATTTTTGGGAAAGGACAATTCATTATATTTACAAAAGAAGTATATTATATATATAATGTTACGTAACTATCATATTGTATATTGTAATTTTTGCATTTTGGCTTGAGTTTGCCAGATGGACTGTTACATTTTACTCCTTTTTGAAAACTTGCCATTTTCATCACTGCAAATAGTCTCCCAACAAGCCCAAGCTATTACTAGTATTATTATCACAGTAAGGTGAAAGTAGTAAAGGAGACTATTTTCACTGTATCAACCAATCAGAAGGACTTATTATTTTCCATTGAGACCATACCACAGCACTACTAGCCACTGACACTGTCTTTACCATCGGTAAACAAGAAGAAAAATAGGTGCTGACATACCTCTCGTTATCTGCTCTCGTAGCTGACCTACCGCCTCAACATTTATTCCTCTCTGCATTTATACAAGTTTGAGTTTGAGACTGTCCACAAGGATCACATGCGTTGATATCTGTCAACAAGTCTTGATCCATCAAATATGTTGTAGCAGCTACCTCAGTCGGGATGACGGTGGTGTAGAAGTGTTTCAAAAGCATCTTGATAGTTGATAGTTTGTTGTGATTGTGAAAAAAATGCACAGAAACATGCTCGCTTATTATATCACTTGTCCAAAATTTATCCAAAGTTTATTAGCCAACCGAAACCTTCTTCATAATCTTTCCATATATGGTCGTTATGCAAACTATTGAAAACCCAATCTTGAAAGTGAAAGCTGATTAACATCAAACGACCATTTCTTATATATCCATATATTGTCATAATGCCGACATTGTATCTATTAAGGTTCAATCTTGAAAGTCTGTAATTTTCACACAACTCGACGCATCTTTCCACTATTGTTTTCTCTCGACAGTGTCACGACGAGGCGACAATAGCTAGGCTCCCATCTATCAATCACATGGGCAGGTAGCACGGCGTACTAAAAGAGTCATTAGGGCTATGGCAGGTAGTCATATAATTATATGGGCTTTTCAAGTGGACCGAATTTTCAGAAATTGGGAACCACACCCCTTTTGATTTCCCTCAAACTTGGCTCAATTTAAGATACTTATGAGACATGAAGAAAACCAGATTTTCAGTTCAGAATATGGATATTTGAATTTTTTACAATTTTTGAAATTTTATCTCAAAACGTGTCAAAATCAAATCAAATTTGCTCGTGGTCCATTTTTGAGAGACAATAACGTTTTTATTAATCAAGCTCAATCTCTCAAATGTGATAATCCTGTACAACTTTTAGATTACAGTTATTTGAAAGAAAATGAAAATATTTATCAACTTTTGGAGTTATTTGCCCTTGAATATGGCTCCGCGTGCTGTTTGGCAAAAATAAAAAGATTTTTTTTCAATATTTTTTTTTTCATGACTTTAATGGTTCATTTTTGGTCATTGATGATTTGTATCTCAATAAATAACATATGGTCCAACATAATATAGCCAAAGTATGCATCCGGTACTATAATTTTTTGAACAATAACACATGGCGTAATGCGACGCTCACCAAATCGTAAATTTTCGTAAACTTCAAAGCTCAAAACGGTCAGAATTTTTCAAAATTTTTTATATTGTGCAGATACACTATTTCTATAAGCATATGGAAGCTTTCATTGTATTTTGAGGTGCTTCATTGTAAAAATTACCTGCAAAGATGCAAAGCATCTCAATTCTTAAGTTACAAAGGGGCAAAACTCAATTTTTATTTTGACCCCAAATATTAACTTATATTACACTACACAGCAAAAAGCAAAGCTTAAAATATTTGGCTTATTAGAAACTATTAAAAGCTAATAAATTCAATACTTTCAATTTGTTTATTTTTGAAGAAAGTCCGAAAAATGCATTAAAGTTCAATAATTGTGGACTGCACACTCATTCAGATATATTAGGGTGGCATGAATGAAAAAAACTATTCACCTCCTTTAGATTTATCATTTTGTGTGTTGGAATGTTCTCCAGTTAAAAATAGCTTGTGAAAAATGTGAGAAAGTTTTTTAAAAAAGGAGAAAAGACTTCGAACTCAATTCTAAAAGAGGTGAAAGAATGGCAGATGAGATTAAAGAAAAGGTAAGTGAATTGTTATAACAATGATGAATATTCGCGGCTACGGCTGTGTCCTGGAAAGAAAGACTATGTTTCAGTCACAGTTGACGGGGTAAAAACTAAATGCAAAAACGTTTGATATTTTTTAATTTGAATGAACTGCATGCTGATTTTTTTTTTTTAAAAATACCTAACATCAATATAATATTCGTTTATCAAAATTCTCTGCACTTAGACCCATTGGTGCATTACTGAAGGACCAAAAGGAATGCATACAGTTTGTGTTTGTGAAATACACCAACATTCAAAACTAGTCATTTATAACTGTTCCTGGGGATAAAATTCACTAATTTGAATAATTAAGTAAAATAGTGTGTAATATTAAAAATCCAGAATGCATACTTCATCGTGAAAAATGTTGTGGAATCGATGATCTGAAAGCCTTTCTTTCATTTTTTGGCTAATTTAGAAGTTGTGACTGTGCAGGATGCATGAATTTGATCAGAACATAATAATGATAATAATAATAAGCATATTTCTTAAGCGTCTTTCGTCGAAACCTTAAAAAAAAAGTCATTGTTTACCCAGGTAACAATAATGTTTCAAGTCCAATTCAACCAAAATATCAAAACATCAGAAATTTCCTCAGAAACTGTAATTACTATATAGCACTTTCATTCCTGATCACAAATCGCTGCTGCCATTAATCATTATGCCTACTCGAATAGAAATAGGGTTGACATCCTCACTCATACTCATATCAAGAAATGAATTGCTAGTGCCATAATCCACAGAAATTCTACTAAAAGATGTTTTTTCAATCGATATTAGTCTAAAATAACAATGATGACTCTGTGTTCCAGGAATTCTCTATGCTGATTCAAAACATGTAGTGGGGTTTGTAGAATTAGCTTCTACTTCTTCAGAAGTCTCATATATGAATCTTATGCCATGTGTGTTGCTAGAGCACCATTCATAAAGTTGATTTGGGGATAAGATCTGGTTGTCATATAGAGCTTGTAGACTTGCTCAAGCTGCTCACTGTTTCATAGTTCCCCCAATTCCATCACAAGGTGATTTCCCCATGGATTGTGCCATTCCGCATACAGTCCAAAATCTTCATGATGACGACATAGGTTTGAAAATTTTTGTAGTTTTCATATTGTGATGCAGTTCCATCACTGAAGTAAATCACTTTATTTTTGCTATGCATAGATGACTTCAAATGTCCCACCATGTGTCTCATAAATGTGTGCACTGCTGCAATGTTATGTGATAAATAGTCACTCGTGATACAAAAACTAATGTCATTTAATTTTCCATTCTCTTTGTAATAGAACAAAAAGATGAGGTGTAGATTGCATATTGTCCCAATGATGTACACGGACAGAATCTTGAATGGTAAAAAAATAATTTTCAGCAAAATGTAATAGAACTATGGCTACGGCCTTATCACTCAGAGTCTCTCTCACATGCTTTAGACATGCAGCTTGAAACTTTGCAATAAAACGATGTGGTGTAAAGTCATGAATTCTTTTGCAGATTTTTTCAGTAATATTTTCAACAGTATCTTCTTAATAAAAAAGCTCTGTCGGTATGCACCACTGTTTGTATGTAAGCACGTCACCGAGATCTAGATCATTTTGAGAAAAGAGGTCATCAACTTCAGATTGTCAGTCCCAGGACATTTTTCACAACGATGAAGTATACATTCTGGATTTACAATATTACACACTATTTTGCTTAATTATTCAGATTAGAGAATTTTATCTCCATGAATAGCTTATGTGATTGGTTTCGAATTTTGATCTATTTCACAAACACAAATTGAGTGTGTTCCTTTTGGTCCGACAGTAATTTACCATTGGGCCTAAGTTCACAGAATTTTGATAAACCAATGTTATATTGAGAGTCCTTTTTAAAAGTTCAGCGTGCAGTTATTCATATTAACAAGTATCAAACGTTTTTGCACTAAGGCTCTTTCCCCATTAATTGTGACTGAGATACAAATCATCAATGACCAAAAATGAACCATTAAAGTCATGAAAAAAAATGTTGAAAAAAATCTTTTTTTTTTTTGCCAAACAGCATGTGGAGCCATATTCAAGGGTAGATAACTCCAAAAGTTGATAAATATTTTCATTTTCTTTCAAATGACTGTAATCTATTCTAAAAGTTCTTCAAGTTTGGGGAAAATTAAAAGGGGTGTGGGTCCCACCCTTGGTCCACTTGACGTGGAATGGCCCATATGGTAAGTCTGCTACATGAGAATGGCACCAAAAATTACGCTCTAGTTTTAGTAACATCATTCACTTACAATTTTTACGGCGACTAACGTGCACTGCTCTTTTATTTCAAGAAAAGTTTTCAACATTTTTTGGGGGCCTTTTTTTCTCTTCCCCCCTCATTTCTTCTTGTTTCGGTTGGGTTTTTTCCCCTTTTGATAGCAGCTTCAAATAGTGTCACACTACTATGTTATAATGATCTATCCATGACACAAACTCATCGCCGCAGTGTGTAAGGTTGCGAACCCACTCGGAAGCTTCGTCACGATGGAACATGTTTGAGTTTGAGCAGAGGCTGTGAGTAGATAGTTTGAGGCTGTCATTTTTTCCAGACATGTCTGTCAAATGAGATTCGTGAATTTTCAGGTTTAGTTGTAAGTACAAGCAATTTTACTGCTGTGGTCAGGGTTTTCTTTTCATTGTGATTAATACAATCAAGAAATTATTCATTCATCAGCTGCATTTTAAGAATTCATTTACATAATTTCTACTTTGCTTGAAAAAAAATATATATCCAGAAATCATATTCATCTTGTTTTGCTGATTATTGTGACAATTTCTTTTAACTACCAATCCGAGATGTTATTTCAAAATTCATATTATTTAAATTTATCTTTCCTATTTCCAGATGAATTTCAAGACATATGTGTAAACATGGACAGGCTCAGAACTCGCTGCAACGCTGTAGATATAAAAGTTGAAACTATTCGTTCACCTGAGCAACTAGAGGCATACACCAAAGTGTGTACATTAGTTGAGGACCTCGAAGATTCCCTTACAGCTACGGATGATAAGCCCAATGTGATAAAACGTGCAAAGGCATACTTGAACGCATGCTCATCAGATGCAACAGAGAGTGGTGCGATAGATTTTAAATTTCAAGGCATGATCTTGGACTGTGTAATGGAAGATCAAAAATTATTCCGATGCCGTCTGGAAAATATTGTAATGAACAGTATTCGGTCTGTAGACCCTTCAACTAGACCAAAATCCTCTGACAGTGCTGAAAGTGATGGAGGTCAATCTGAGAGCTGTATCAAACCCTCAGCCATTTCATCAGCAGTGAAGAGAAATCCAGATTTTGAAGAGTTTTGTGATGCTTTATCAGCTGAGGAGAAAGTGAATGAAAATTACGGTACTGGAAACGATAGTGAGAGAAACAGTGTTGTTACTTCTTTAGACAATTCTTGATGTATTTATTTATTTATTTATTTACTTATTTATTTTGGTTGCCTTCTTATGGTCTAATAAAGGAATTGGCATTTAATTTTCAGCTGCCGATTACACACACACACACACACACACACACACATATATATATATATATATATATATATATATATATATATATATATATATATATATATATATATATATATATATATATTTAGTTGCAATTATTTAGTTGCTGCTCATGAAATCAACATGGAATACTGAGTATTCTATCTGTGATCTTAGACATTTTGAAGTATAGTTTGATTGTCATCATCACAAAAATGTCTAACTTAATATATAATATCGTGTTACTGTTGACTGTATCAATATAAGGCTACTTTGCATTTAAGGGTTGCTTTATAATAGATAGTGCTCGTTTGTGTTGAAAGCTTGATTGAGATGGTCCGTACTGTTAACTCACTCAATCCTTACACCGACTATACGGGTGGTTGGATGGGAGCATCACCCTTGAATCATAACCTATGATGTTCGCATGGGTGTAAGATCCGATAGTGATGTCGTTTCTTCTTCTCTTTACTAGCCTATCCTGCTTCTTTGTTTTGTGATTGTATTTTTTACAGGGGATATTTTTTTTTCTGTAAATCTTCTGCCTTTTTGTTCTTGTTTATTTATAATTTAGCTTATGATATCTTTAGGTTATGATTTTGATTTACATTTGTACTATTTTTGTTAGATTGCTTGTTTTTTTGTTTCAGCGGTCTCTCATATAACCTCAATTGTGTTGGAAGAGACCTAAAGCAACAAACATACACCGACTATATCCATAGTTTACCCGGTTTTACTTTTATCCCATGCCTATTAATTACATTTTTCTGATACAATTTATAGGCATAGTGTCAAATCTGATGTTTTTAGTTTTTGCATGTTAATGTTACTTGAATAAAACTATCCATACACATGCTTATTTTTTAATACATTTTTTTTTCCAGTTTCGAAAAGGAGCAAAAATTCTGGGATTGAGTGAGTTATGAGTTAGATTTTTATCATTCAATTATAATTAATGATAACTTCACATTCTCTTACAATCGAAACAAACCGACACAAAGGATTTGCAATATGGCTTCAACATTCGTGACATCACTTCCCTCATTATGACACATCAAAGTAACATAGTAACTGGTTCTAAACTATCGGAACAATGGCGCACGCCCTTCTGAAATACTTCCGACGAGCATAAAAGTGTATCCAGAGGAGAAAAACATTACAAATCTGATCATGTTTTGACTTTTATACATTCTTATCACATGACATTTGAAGAGGTTCTAGCCAGGATAAAGAATAAAAACTACTGATTTTCTTTGTTTAGAACCAAGCTGCTGGTTGCTGGACGGACGTGACATCAGACTTTTGAATCCTATTTGTCTTTGTCATTTCTAGTCGTTGTATAGTCATTTTGTTCGCCCTGTAGAAAGAGAAGGATGAGGCTCTTTTTGTCTCTTCAATTTCAAAATTTACAATGTCCCTTTTCTTATAATGTGGCTTTTTGCTCTTGTATTAGACAGGGCGAGTTATGCACTTTGTGCTGGTCAAAAGTTAAAAGTCAGATAATCGTACAGTCTTTATATATTTTTGTCACCACTCTGCCCAGGTGTTTGTAAATATATCTAAAAATAGCCAGTGACCGATACTGCTTGAGTAAGTAGTAAAAGTTGCCAAATACTCTATCACACTATTTTTAAAAATTCCTCTTTGATCTTTGAAATGTTAAAAAATGGTTAGGTGCACTGTGTATGAGAAGTACAACTAAATTGATAATATACTCTGCATAATTTAGTTGTTTGTTTTTGTAAAATGCCATTCCAACAATATTTCTTTTAAAAACCAGAGCATTTATATAGCGCAATATCCACTAAACATGCTCAAAGCGCTTTACAAAGAGTCGCTGACCAACGGCACAACATGAAGAACGAGGCATGACACCTGTTAGGCAATATTACAATGTTTTTCCTGCAGAGACAACACTGTTAACGATTAGATACTCATTTTACACCTGAGTACGGTGTGAGAATGTGAGTAAAGAGCCTTCTCCAAGGACTCAACTATGCTCCGAGCGAGGCTCGAACCCATGACCCACCGATACCACTAGCTCACATAGTCGCACATTATTCTATCCAAAAAATTTTTTTTGGGATAATGTCTTTTTATGATGTGTATTTCTATGGAATATGATATTATAAATATCTTTCCTCAGTTGTTAATTATCTGGTGATGGAGGCTGAATTATATCATTTTCTTTTCAATCCTATTTTTAATTTCTCAAGGCCCTGAGCTATTTTTGTCTTTCATGCTTTGATATGACATATGACAATAAAATGCAAGCTTTATTTGACGTTTTGTGTTTTAAAAACATTGAACTACAGAACTGAATTTCAGTCTTCATATTAATTGATAAGGATAACAGTTTTAATCATGAAAACATCCAGGGTACACATTGTGAATAGTGAATGTTTGGTCTGTGTTCAGTTGGCGTTTGAGCCTGTTGTGCTGCCATCTTGAATTGGACAGAAAAAATCTCGAATGCGCCCGGGATCGATCTCGGTCTTTTTGCGTGTGTGAAACGCATGCTCTACCACGGAAACTGAGATATCAGGACTGCCCCTCCCCCATCACATTACTTTTGTTACAATAAATTTGTTTCTTGTTCAGATTTATTTTGAATATCACAGATTCAAATCAAACAATCTTTGTTTAATTTGTAAGAAATTAATGTTGTTTTGAAGGGCCCTAATAGCTCAGTTGGTAGAGCACTCGCTCTACACGCAAAGGGACCGAGATCGATCCGGATGCAGTCAATATTTTTTTCTGACTCCCCCTCCCCTGTCCACCCAGCAGTGGAAGCCAGGATAAACTCCAACTCCATGGGCTTAGTGACTTCAAGGAATGTTGTTTTGAAGAGCTTGTTTTGCAAACAAAAATTATTCTTAGCTATAGCTGTCATGCATGTTATTTTGTGAAAACAATGAAAATGGTTGGTAAGGAGAGCGTTTTGTCATAAAGTTTGAGTTAGAATTTAGGAGATAGAAAAATAAAGGACTTTGCAATAGACTAATGTCCTATCCAAAGGATAACAAGCAATTGCTAATTGCTGATTAGTTACCTTGACTGTCTTTATTAATATGTGCTATTAGGAAGTGCATGTTGAGCCGTAGATAAATAATCTTTTGAAAATACCACCATCATCTTTTGCAATAGACTAATATCCTATCTAAAGAATAGCAAGCAATTGCTATTTTCTATTTCACTATAGAAACCAGGATACACTACGGCTCCTTAGGCCTTACGGCTCTGAAGGACTTCTTTTATATATATATATATATATATATATATATATATATATATATATATATATATATATATATATATATATATATATATATAAAAATTATAAAAGCAAAAGCCATGAAATAATAGTGCTCAACTTTTTTTTAATGAAAGGAGCCATTTATAAATAATAATTATAGGGCCATTCCATGGTAACTGATGGGACATTCAGAGCATATTTTCAATGAAATAAGATACCACAGAACTAAGGGAAACAGATTTATTCACACTTTTATTGCTTAAATGCATTGAATGGCAATGAAAGATTGTAACAAAAGTGGTAAAAAAAAAATAATTAATTATGGCTCATTTTATGATCTCTTAACCCTTCGGTAACTGATGGGACAGAAAAAATACCACCATTTTTATACATATATTACAACTTAAAAATTCTCTGAAACTAATTTACTCCAACTGTTGTTTCTGCTTTGTATGTATTTTAAAATAGTGTCTTAACATACAGTACAAGAATAAGAAGTATGAAGCAGCAACTTTTACGTTTATAGCCGATAATAAGTGACACTTTGATTAACTGATGGGACACTATGTTGGTAACTGATGGGACACGAAAGTGACCAAGATAGAAATAAAAATAAATCACAATCTTATTTTCAAGCAAAGAATGTTTGTACTCTCAAGCCTCATTAAACAAATTAAAAAGATCATTTCAGGCCAATTAACAGCATAATTGGTTTGTAAATTTAATGCCTTATAGCAAAAATAAAGTGAACAAAGATATCCATCTAGCGACGCTAAGTAGTAGTAAACTTGTGGGAAACTAAAATGAAATTTAAGTGTCCACTAACGATCCAAGTAAGACCATGATCAATTTAGTTGATTATTAAAAGTAAAAGAAAAATGATAATAATCATCTTCTACAAATTAAACATGACATTGCAACAGGTGGGAAAACAATTGTTACTATTAAATTTAAAATCAAAAGACGTACTGACTACACTGGCACTTGTTTCATTCATTCAGTGTCATGTTCTGTGACTGACTAGATTATCATGAGTTTTGCCCATTTATAAATGAATTATTTAATAATATTAAAAAGGATACGTAATTAAATGATGAAAACTGACGGCTTAGAAAATTTGAAAGATAGTGCTTTTTAACACCCATGAAACCAGAACAAGAAAATAAAATTCATCCACTGAATAAAACAATTCTTTGTCACATGATGACAACTTTCAACAGAACAGCTAAATAAAAAAAAGGGAATCAGATTTATAAATCTTTTCGGGAAGCAAAGGCTGCACTGATGGTGTTGAGGTCTGGAATTGTAGATTGCAAGCAGCCTTCTAAGTTCACAGGTCCATAGAAAATCGCTTGTCTGTGGACTGCATCTGTATCATCTCTTTCAGGCCATGAAAAGTAGCTGATGCCACCAACCGTTGTTTTGTGCAGGACCTTCATGTTCCAAATGTCTGGCTTGTTGGAATTTAAAACTCTTCCTATGTAGAATCTGTCGACATAGTCAACAGCATAGTACTGTTCAGCACTGATGATAACATCAGAAGTTGTGTCGTTGCACAGTGTTCCCTGAGAGGAAGATGGGTCTACAGTTGGAGTACTTAGAGTGGTTGACTTAGCAGATGTTGGTCTGAATATTTGAAATGATTTTTTATCAACGCAGAGATTGGTAAACGGACTGATGGATGCAGCAGAGATTGTTGTTTTTGATGTTGGTTTGAAGAAGTGGAAAGATCTTGTTTCCGGTATAATTTTGGGCTGGTTGAACCGCCAAAATGTCTCGAGTTCCGTTTGCGTTTCGGCAACCTGATTCTTTGATACGTATATCACATTGATATTGGTACAAGTCGTCTTTGCCTCGTCCGCAAACTGCTCTGCTGAGTTGATTACTGCTGTTCCTCTTAATATCCGTCTCCATACGGCTCGCTTCACAGTGCCCCCAATCCCATCGATTGGTCCTTTCCCGTGGGATGTTGCAAAAAAGCTCCAGTCCATGGTTTTCAATTTTGGGTGCAGCATAGCCGGTTGTGTCATTAATGACAAATTCGCACAATTTTTAAATTGACCACCACATCCATCTGAAAAGACATGTAATTCTTCAACAGTTCTTCCAGCATTTTCCAGTTCTTTCAAGATAATTCTGTTATATGTGGCCACTGCAAACTTGTCATGCTCCAAACAATCACTTACTAGGGCAAATGAAGCATAGTTCTGCTTGCTAAAGTAAACGATAGCAGTGAAGATAGTGACGCCTGCTGAATTCCAGTGAGCAGTCATTATTTCATTTTGTTGTTTCAATGAAAAATTTTCTGTGAAGTCTTCTTGTAGAATAGCAGTGGTCGTTGAAGTCAAGGAGTTCTTTAAAGTTTTTATTTGATGAAGCTGGTACTTTGCTAGAAAGCTATGTATGCGCATTGTCTGTAGCTGTCTACGAAGCTCTTGTTCGAGGTCATCCAAAGCCATCTCAATCAGTTCTTTCTTCGAGTTTTTTCCCCACTGGTAGAATGCAAAATTTGGATGTGTTAGCGGAAACAAGAGCATGATTTTTTCTCTGATGATAGCAGTCACATCATGGCACTTGTCACACGTTCCTAGTGAACAGGAAGTTGTTGGGTCCTGGCAAAGAGAGGAACTTATCAGTTCTTCAGGTTTTGGAACTTCATTGTTGTAGCTTCTCAATCCGTTAGGAAGTAGCTCAAGATTCTCATGATATATACAGCAGCATACATGGTGATCTTTCTCGGTTATAGTTACGACATGTTGTGGTCTCAATTGTGCAAAGTTACTTTTACCCACTTTGATGTCTGGTCTTTCCTTTTTGAACTGCTGGAACGCTTCCATAATGTTCATAAGCATAACACGTTTCTGGATCTGCTGTTTATTTCCTTCACTATCTTTAACTGAAACAAAATCCTTTTTGCCTGGACTTTGGCGGGAAATTTCATCATTTTCATAAAAGCTCGTGATCATCTTTGTTAAGTTCTCAGACTCAAACAAGTTTCTCCTGGATGTTTTTGATTTCTCCACAAGAATACCATGTTGTACTGCCAATTTTTTTAATACTGCAATTTTACGCCTAGGACTTTGAGGTAGAGAATTCACTACTTTTCTTATAGCTTTTCCCTCTGACTGGACAATAGAGAAAAGAGGATTGTGCTTAGGGGAAACACTAGAAACTTTGGCTTTTCTTCGTGCCTCTCTCTTTCTACGCGTGTTACTGAGTCTCTCTGCTTTGCGCTTCTCCTCACTCATGCTTGCCCGATATTTCTTCGCTTGCTCTTTATTTTTCTCCTTCATTTCTTTTTTCTTCTCTTCCCCCATTCTTTCTCTGTACTCTCTCATTTTTGTGCGGGGTGACTTTGGTGGCATTTTGTCTTTG
Source organism: Berghia stephanieae (assembly GCF_034508935.2). Taxonomy (NCBI): domain Eukaryota; kingdom Metazoa; phylum Mollusca; class Gastropoda; order Nudibranchia; family Aeolidiidae; genus Berghia; species Berghia stephanieae. The sequence continues at coordinate 108,652,135 of NC_088360.1, forward strand.
ATACAGATCTAGGCAAGAGATAAAGATAGAAAAAAATGTCAGAATAAGCTTCAACAGGATGATAGGAACTTTCTCAGCACCTCCCCACAAAAGTCTTTCTCAGACACCTCCCCACAAAAGTCATTTCTCTCTCCTTGGGATTTTAATTGAGTTAAACTCATTTTGAGTCTTCAAAATCATTACACAAGGATTGAACTAAGCTATTATGCAATACAAACATTAATATTTAAAGTCTATGTAAAAAAAAAGTAATGCTTTACTCCTCTCTGAGCCAGTAACTGACGGGACAGAAGACTGACACAGCTTTGTCCCGTCAGTTACCATTGTAACGCGAAAAAATGATAAATATGGAAATTAACTTGATGGTCATTCTAACATGCCCTATGCATTGACAGAAAATCTAAAGGCTCAAGCCATTAAAAAAAAAAATTATGGCAGCTAAGAAAACTTTATGTCCTAAATGGTAACTGATGGGACACGAAAATTGAGTCCTCATGAGTGACGATTTCTTGTGTAATATGACAAGTTTAAAATATTAAACAATAGTTTCAAGTAGTAAAACATGTTTTTAAATTTAAGAAACAAATTCAAGTACCTGTGATGTCAAACGGTGCAGTATTGGGCTTCAGAAGATTACCACTTTCAGCAAATATCTGGCTTGTAAACATGTGCTGTTTTTCAAGATGGCCACCGAGTCACATGACCAAAAAGGGAGGTTACTTTTATAACAAAAATAAAGTTTAATTAGTCCTCTAAAGTTTACACCAACTTTTATTTGAACAAGCCTTTGAAAAATTAATTCCAGGTAACATTTTACATGGAATGGCCCTATACTTGAAATATTTATATATATATATATATATATATATATATATATATATATATATATATATATATATATATATATATATATATATATATATAGAGAGAGAGAGAGAGAGAGAGAGAGAGAGAGAGAGAGAGAAGAGAGAGAATACAAATTGTCACTCACATTTTTGTGGCCGAAACGTTCGTTTCTGTGTCTCTTTACACGTCCTCAGTCGGCGTAATCCTTAATAATGTCCGAAGAAAAAATTCTTACTCCAAACGAATTGCTTGTTCTTGGTTTCGTTGTGTGTGTATATATTATATATATATATATATATATATATATATATATATATATATATATATATTATATATATATATATATATATATAAACGTCAGAAACAAAAACATTTCCATATTAACCTTATAACTAAACATTCCTTTGGTCTTTCATTCATATATTTATATATATACATATATATATATATATATATATATATATATATATATATATATATATATATTATATTATATTATATAATATATATATATATATATAATATATATATATTTATATATATATATATTATATATATATAATTATATATATATATATATATATATATATATATATATATATATATATATATATATATATATATATATATATATTAATATATAATATATATATATAATATATATAAGAAGTCCTTCAGAGCCGTAAGGCCCTTGGAGCCAGAGTATATCCCGGTTTCTATAGTTAAATAGAAAATGACAATTGCTTGTTATCCTTTGGATAGGATATTAGTCTACTGCAAAAGATGACGATGGGATTTTCAAAAAATTATAATTTATCTACGGCTCAACCTGCACTTCCTAATAGCACACATTAATAAAGACAGTCAAGGTAACTAATCCGCATCAGCAGAGGATTCTAAGAACTTTTCAGACTGACCACATTAATCTGGTTTTGTGTTAGAATGAAAGACCAAAGGAATGTTTAGTTATAAGGTTAATATGGAAATGTTTTTGTTTCTATATATATATATATAAAGAGCTGAATCGACAAAATAAAAAAAAATTGGGGACAAGTTTGATGCTTATGGATCTAAAACAAAACAAACAATCAATAGATAAAGAAATGTTAGACACATTGGATCCCGATAGCTCAGTTGATAGAGTACAAAGGGACCAAGATCAATCCCGAGTGCAGTCGAGATTTTTTTCTGAACTCCCTGTCCACCCAGCAGTGAATGGTTAGCTGAGACTGTTAGATTTGGCCGAAAGTACTTTGCGATAGACTAGCATCCTATCCAAAGGATGGCGAGCTAGTGCTATTGTCCATTTCACGCTATAGAAACCAGGATTAACTCTGGCTCCATCAGCCCAATGGTTCTGAAGGACTACAATTTGTTGAATTTTACATCAGGTCTTATTTTTTGTCTTGACATTCTTTTGTGATAAATTTTGTAAGAAAAATGTTAAACGATATATTTGCAGTCTTTACAAAGATGTTCATTTCTTTAAAATACATAACTAATATACTTTCTATTTCAATACAAGCATGCACACGTATAACCTTTTGCCTTCAATGTTTGATTTATGTTATTTTTTAGTATCGTAAATACACGCTGATTGATATTTATTTCTCATGCTGCCTCTTTGATAAAACTATACTGTTCTTTTATTCCCGAAACTATGGTTATTTGGGGTATCTCTTGTACCCTCCATGTTGTCAAGTCTGTTTTGCAAAGCGCACATAATCTTGTTTTTCTTTTGGGTGGGGGGGGGGGGGTACCTCTCTCTCTCTCTCTCTCTCTCTCTCTCTCTCTCTCTCTCTCTCTCTCTCTCTCTCTCTCTCTCTTTTTTTTTTTTTCTCTCTCTCTCTCACACATTGACCAGCTTTGCAGTTCCATTTAATTGCAGGATTTATATGCCCAGGCAAGATAATCCCTACAGTAACTGTTCATGTATGTTTTGTTTCTGTTTTTTTGTTTTTTTCACCAAAATTGAACCAAAATGACAGTGACCATCTCTTTTGTGTTGTACATACTATGGGACGAAAATAGCATGGTCTCCTAATATCTAGATGGACTGGGTACTTTACAATATGGGCGGTATACAGTTCCTGGCGTGAGGATCATATCATATCTCTGGAATATGGTCACATCTGTCATGTTACATTTTTTTAATGACAGACTATTTATTCCCATTGCAAATCATCTTTTCTAAAAATATTTATATGTATTTACCTGTGTTATGTAATATCTATGAGATGATTTGTTTTATTGTAATGTACGAATTAGATATTAAATGAGTTAATTTATATTCTATGTATATTATATATTGCTAGTAATAACAAATACATTTTCATCCAGGCGAGGCAGTGAATTTTCTTTCGGATTAAGTATTGGATAGCTACTTTCTTCTATGGTCTATTTTTGTTCTTCCTTTTATCAAAGCCTATCATCTTAATTTGCTAGATGGTTTAGTGGCCCATGAGTATTGCAAGCGCCAAAAAAAAAAACAAAACAACACTTTTAAGGATGTTTCAATATTAAATTGCTTTTTTTAAAAAAGCATCTGATGGGATTCCTCTTAGGATACAGGAACGTGGGATCAATGTCTCTGTAGTTTCTTCATCCAGCCTGTCTTATTTAATTTGTATTTTTTGTGGCTTTATGCCATGCATTGTTCTGAAATAGATCTATTTTTCTGATAGGGGAACATCGATTCTTCTGAAATGGGTCCGTTTTGCTGATAGGGAAGCATCCATTTTTCTGAAATGGGTCCGTTTAGCTGAGAAGGATATAGCCATTGTTCTGAAATAGGTCTATTTTGTTGAAATGGAAACACCCATTTTTCTAAAAATGGGCCTATTTTGCCAAGAGGAAAACAGCCATTTTTTCTTAAATGGGTCCATTTTGCTGAGAGGGAAACAACCATTGTTCTGAGATGGGTCCATTTTGCTGAGAGTGAAACAACCATTGTTCTGAGATGGGTCCATTTTGCTGAGAGGGAAACAATCATTGGCCTCAAATATGGATCCATTTTTGTTGAGTGGAAAAAAAAAACAACCATTGTTCTGAAATGGTTCCATTTTGCTGAGAGGGAAATAAGCATTTTATTTTAAGCGCCGTAAAACCCTTAAAAACAAACAACTGGGGTGACTTTGCCTCTATAGACTTGGACAACTTATATTATATTTAGTTTCGTGCAGTTATTTACTTTGATTAAAAAAAAAAAAAAAGAACACCAGATCCTCTAATAAGGGAAATAATCCTGTAATAAATCTGTGAATGCTCAGAATGCTCCAGATGAGTTTAGTTGAGACAAAGTCACCCCTTGAGGCAACGTAACATCAGCCGGCAGTATTACAGTATAGTCAATAATAGCAGAAATATATTTCATTCTCGTTAGGTGAAGGTGAAGATTTTTGTCTCAGTTTAGAATCAGAGGTGCATGTCTTCCAAATAACTCCCTCCCTTTTATGTAAGCCTATCGATTTGCCCTTTTCTGCCTTTTAAATTAAATGACCCATGAATGTTGCAAAAAGCGCCGTTAAATGTAAATCTATATAAACCAAAACAATATCCTCTTATTTTTCACTGGCGAGAGTTATGACACGAAACCTTTGTTGTGTCATGTAATTCACATTTCCATATAATTTTACTTCATATATATATACATATATATATATATATATATATATATATATATATATATATATATATATATTATATATATGTATATATATATATATATATATATATATATATATATATATATATATATATATATATATATATATAGATGAAATGTTGAAAACTGATTTTCGTCAAGAAGTGATTCAAACCACACCGAGGGAAGCAAGTTGTTCATTGGGAGCCTGAGATATTATTATGTTTTAATTCGTTTTCCTAATTATCACCATGTGCCTGTAAGTTGTAGCAATCTCATTTTGATGTTTTATCGTGTTTTATGTTTTTATCATAAGCCTCGTTTAATTCCAAAAATAAAAAACATTTTACCAACTTTTTAAATTTTGCATGTATTGTAATTATTATTATTATTATTATTATTATTATTATTATTATTATTATTATTATTATTATTATTATTATTATTATTATTATTATTATTATTATTATTATTATTATTATATTATTATTATTATTATTATTATTATTATTATTATTATTATTCATTATTATTATTATTATTATTATTATTATTATTATTATTATTATTATTATTATTATTATTATTATGACTTTTTAAAAATTATTATTAATGTTTATTTGAGCACCTTGAAATGTACATGTATTATATTGTTCCGAACGGCTATGATCTCATAATTTGCTCAATGTTGACATTGTATTAATTTTGTATCCTAATTTGCTCCTTAAAATAAGTTTATTCTAACATTTTGTGACGCAATGATGCTGTCTGGGTGGGGTTCCTGACCTCCCATAGTGGCAGAGGGGTACATACTGTGTCTTCTATCCCCTTATATCTGTTTTCCAACATGCTTTCTGTCTTTGTCTTGGAATGAGATTACTTGGTTTTGTCCTGGCCGGAGTCCTAGCTGGGACGGAAACAGTCAAATGCATAGTTATTGTTTCGGGAGATGATGTTTTTTTCCTCGTAAATCATCTCTCTGTTATGTATTATTATATTTGTTATTTTGAATATATAATGTAAGCGTTTGAGTGTATTCCTCTTTGTTGTATTTTGTGCTTGTGTCCGGATGAGACTTACAGGTTTTCTCAAACTAAGTACATTGGTGGTGTGCTCTTGGAATCTACATCTGATCCCTATTTGTTCCCAGTTCCACTATGTCTTACTTTTTCTTGGGTGCTTTGTTTGTAATTCTAGAACTTTTTACTATCCCATTTTCTGGGTGGGGATCCTGACCTCCCATAGCGGGCAGGGAGGTACACACTGTCTTCTATCCCCTTATATCTGTTTTCCAACATGCTTTCCGTCTTTGTCTTGGAATGAGATTACTTAGTTTTTTTCCTGGCCTTGGTCGGAGTCCTGGCTGGGAGGGAAACAGTCAAATGCATAGTTATTGTTTTGGGAGATGATATTTTTTTCCTTGTAAATCATCTCTCTGTTATGTATTAGTATATTTGTCATTTTTTAATGTATAATGTAAGCATTTGAGTGTGTTCCTCTTTGTTGGATTTTGTTCTTGTGTCCGGATGAGGCTTATAGGTGATCTCAAACTAAGTACATTGGTGATATGCTCTTGGAATCTACATCTTATCCCATTAGTTCCTTGTTCCCCTATGTCTTACTTTCTTTTGGATGCTTCAATTGTAATTCTAGAACTTTTTACTATCCCATTTTCCTTTTTACTGGCGCTGATATAACCTTAATGTGTTGCAAGCGCCGTAAAACCCTTAAAAACAAACAAACATACTATCCCATTTTCTTCATTTTTTCTGGCGCTGATAAAACCTAAATGTGTTGCAAGCGCCGTAGAACCCTTAAAAACAAAAACAACTGTTCTGGTGTCTGGATGAGACATTAAGGTGATAAGAACATTGGTGGTCTTGTCTCTTGGAATCCACATCTGTTCCTTATTTGAACCAATTCCTCTTTTTCTTGGATGCTTTAACTGTAAATCTAGAATATTTTAACTCTATCATTTTACTATTTTTATGGCGCTGATATGACCTTAATGTGAATCAAGCGCCGTAAAACCCTTAAAAACAAAAAAACTAAAACCTTTTCTACTATGAATCCAGTGATTCCATTAGGCTGTCGCAATATTTTAAAAAAATTAATTAATTAATTAAAAACCCGTATATTTTAATTTTTGGCCAGAAAACTCGCGTTTATCTATTAAATTAATATGACTCTCATCTTGGAAAAAAAATCTCAAATCTGAGACTTCTGATTTTAGAATCCCCAGGTTTGAGAGGTTTTGCAAATACGGGGACCATTTTAAATCGATCGATATTTGACGGACGAGCTTTCTGGCCAGCGTTTTAGAGACGTGTATTTTTCAGAGTGCCACAGGAGTTGAGGAGAGCGGCGATTGCGGTGTATTTTCTAATTATTCATTGCAATTTTTTTTTTAGGATGAGCTGTTTGCATGCAAATATTTTAGGAGTATAGAAGGCGAGTCGCTAAATAAATACAAAATGTCAAGAATACAAGTGTGTGTTTTTATTTATTTATTTCCACTATCATTTTTTATCGTTTAATTCATTTCATTTACAGATTGAAAAGTGAGCTTTTATATTGAGCAAAATTCACCAAATTAATGTGCTCAAACTCGTTAATAATGGTCCCAAAGCTAACAGAACCTGAGCTTGTCGGACGAGATATGACGCATGTAAGGCATTTTTACGATCTAATCGGGGTGGGGTTTTTTGTTTGTTTTTGTTTTTGTTTGGTCACAATACTCTGTTATCGGCGAAGTGTTCATTTTACACCCGAGTATGGGTTGAGCATGTGTAGAGTTTTTCAACGGTCTTAACTTTGTACCAGTAAAAGCGGGACCCTGGGTGGGATTCCCAGACCCACTCCCCCCCCCCCCCCCCCCCCCCCCCCCCCGCTATGGTGGGCAGGAGGTCTTTTGCTGGGTATTCTATCCCTCTTTATCCGTTATCTGAGTTGCTTTATGTCTTTTTCCTTGGGATGAGATTACTCAATTTGTTCTGGCACTGCCCGAAATCTTTTGATGCGAAAGGCAAATGTGTAGTATTAGTTTTGGAAGAGGAAATTTTTCTCTTGTGATTCACCTCTCTGTATGTACAGTCAATTTATTTTTAATATCGTGTGTGACAGTGTGTTATTTGAATCCACGAATTTTGCAATAGACTAGCATCCTATCCAAAGAGTAGCAAGCAATTGTCCGTTCACGCTATAGAAACCGGGATAAACTCTGGTGGCTCTGAAATACTATTACTACCACTACTAATACTACTACAACTACTACTACTACTACTACTACTACTACTACTACTACTACTACTACTACTACTACTACTACTACTACTACTACTACTACTACTACTACTACTACTACTACTACTACTACTACTACTACTACTACTACTACAACGACTACTACTACTATTTTACTACTACTACTACTACTACTACTACTACTACTACTACTACTACTACTACTACTACTACTGCTACTACTACTACTACTACTACTACTTTTGATTAAGTTTAATATAAAAAAAATAAGTTTGACCTCAAATTCTACTCTTTTCAATAATATACAAAGCGAAAACACGAGCATCGGTCTAATCATTCAGTCCGAAGAAAATGAAGCCGAGTTTCACAGGTCACACAGTTGGATCCCAAATCCAAAAACCCAATACAGAAAAACAATGAAAAATCAAACAGTTGCAAAACCCCAAAACTAAAAAGGACGTTAAAAAAGTGTTAGGTCTCCTAAACTTTTATAGGAAATAATATGTGCTAAACTTTTCAGATATTAGAGTGTTTCAGCAGATCATTATTTCGGACTTAGTATTAGACTTAAGACCTATCTATCACATGATCGCTTATAATAGAAAGGGAACTCCTTAGTGACGAGTGCAAAAGTTTGTCACTTTGTTGTCAAAATTTTTGTGTCCGATTCGCACCCTATTTATGATGCAGTTGGCTTAAAAAAGGTTAGTACCATTTAGAATTATTGATTTATGTCGATTTCTCTTCATCACAAACATATGTATGTAATGCTGATGTATGAATTTCTTTGGGGTCCCGTAACAACCTCCAATTGTCCAGTATCAGTCGAGTACACGATGACTTCGGCCTCCGGTGTCTGTTCGCACAGAGATGCGTCCCTCAAGAAAGCAATGAACCAATTTTCTCAGCTAACGCTTGCATTAGATTATTTTCCCTGTGTTATTTATAAAAGAGGATATGTTTTTGTCAATAAATATATTTAATATTGAGGGCCATACGCTGAGCTATTTAGAAAAAAATGACCCAGATTTTTTTTCATAATTAGATTCAAATGACCCGAACTATGCTATAATTCACCCTTTTGTCATGCGCATTCAATTTGTTTACACATTGCTTAGCAGCACTCAAGTTGTCTATGTCCAGGGAAACTCAGATTGTGATCCCTCTGCTCGTTTTTGGGCTGTCGGCCAGCGCAATATTTTTGAGTATCAAAGCAGACGTCTTGTCCCGTCCTACATGTTAAGTGTTGCTGTTGGCCAGTGACCCCTTGTAAAGCGCTTTAGCACGTTTAGTGGATATTGCGCTATACAAAAGCTCAATTTTATTTTACTACCAATGCTATCACCACTACCATATTATAGCCACTGCTACTACCAGTAATGGGTTGTTTGTTTCAGCGGCACAGTGTCTCGTCTTGTCACAAAGGTCAAGCAATGCTAAGTGTGATCAGTGGTTGGATAGGTGACAGTGCTATTGAAGAATATTGCTCCCGACGTTACACACATTACCCCCTCTATTCACTGTGAATGGCTACCAACTTCAGGCAGACAAGTTTTGTAAGAATTTTAGTGCTTAACCCTATTTTCATACTAAAATAGAAAGTCCTATTTCCTGATTTGGGGTCCATTTGGCCCCCCTGACTTGCAAAAAGAAAAATACTAGAAAGTCCTATTTTCTTATTTGGGGGCCATTTGACCCCCATGATTTTACTATGGAAAAGTCAGTTAAAATAATATTTTCTCATTAAATGTATGGGGTTAAAACATGTTGTTGTTTTTGTTGTGACATCATGCATCTATTTATTTAGTGACATAGTCGTGTCAATATGATCCACAACTTACTGGTAGATGGCATCTACAATAATTGACTAAGTTAATTTTGTTTCCTGTTTGCTGTCGAATATGATGAGCGCCAGTTTCAGTTACCTACTTTTTCATCAACTCTAATCAAGAAACATCCAAGTAAGTACTAACTCTTTACTTTTTTTTCATTAGAAATGTGACGAATGAAGATGATTCTTATACTTATCCTATGTAATAAAAATGAATTGATAGTAGATCTATCATTAATTTTCTGATTGTAGTACTAGCAAGAATGAATCGCCAAATATGAAATGATGAAACAATACTGGATAAATGAAAGTGTTAATATTCAATTTAATGTTTCTTACAATACTTGCCTTACTTTCGTGTCTTGCTTATCTTTTCTTATTGTGTGTACCCTACGTTAACATAACATATATGGTGTAGGGCGACATAGGATACAATCCTTTGAATACCCTTAATATTAACTTGATTGAAAGATTACAATAATGATACACGTGGTAAAGATAGTATAACAACTTAAATGCACTCATGTATGTGTGATGTACAAACATATATCTTTAACCTTGACTTGCAAAACACACACACACACACACACACACACACACACACACACATAGGCATGTCTTGACAATTTCCAAGATCGTCTATTTGGAATGAATAGAATTATTATAAAAGGATCCGTGAGGAGTATAGATTTTGAATCTTTACATAAGAGTTAGGGAACATAATGACAATCGTTCAAGCGTAAGAAAAACATCCAGTTTGAAAGTCATGAAAATGTGTTACTTATTTCCTCTAAACTGTGTCATGTCGGGCTGATTGAAAATGTTCAAAATTGATTTTATGCACAAAATCTATTAAACTTGTTTTGAGTTTTTGTTTTTATTAAAGAGAATGATCAAAATTTGTTAAACTGACAAAATCTATAATTTCACATGTAATGACCAATCGTTTTACTGTTAAATCCATTTTGCTATTTAGTTAATTCAGACTGTTTGGAAGTTATAGGTGACATATGTTGTGAAAAGACTTCCCAGAATATCGATGGTTGCGGTTTGGATACGATAATATCTCGTATAGTTTGGAGGGCAGAACGACTTGGATACAAAACCGTTTGGGAATGTTATGAATTGGGTTCCGCGAATATAGATTGTTATGGTTTGGAGACGACATAATAATAACGATAATAATATCACACAGTTTCGAGGGCATGGCGACTTACACATCTCTCAAACATCCTGGTTTATACACGTCTTCATTTATCATTGACCAGTACCACAGATTTTCGACAAACGGGAGCGACAGACAAGCTTTTAGTTTACTATATTTTAGGCAATTGACGTTAGGATTGAATTAATTGACTTTGTCTTGGAAACAAGATTGTTGTAACTAAGACCAGAGATTTTGATCTGGATAAATTAGAATCAAATCATTGGTAAGACGAGATAAACTGTTTGTTATGAGTTACAGTTCTTGAATCAAGTTCTAAAAGTCATACCGTATGATACGGGTCAATAAGCCGGGGTTGATCCTAGATTCTATGACGTGAGATGAACTAGTAACAATCATTATTCTTAAAGTTTACCCACTGTCTAAGACACAAGTTGAGATAAAAGCCACTCAATGCAAGACAATAAACGTTCAAGGTTACTCATAGTTTTGTGTGTTGGTCCGTTATATTTCCGGATGGCAATGTTGTGAGCTTCTTAGCCAATCACACAGCATCTATTCCCGTCCCCAAAATTTGCTCTCTTCATCACCACCACAACTACATCATCATTAGAGGAAACACAGGTGTGATATAAAAAAACTGGTTCCGATCTCAATGGAAGTGTAAAACCACTCTTCCGGAGGACTTGATACCTTGTGTAATTCATCTTCTGGTTTCAGATTGATGGGATCTTATTTTCTAGTCTAAATAAATGCTGGTCGTCTTCTGTACTTCTCATTACTGCCTCCTTCTATTTCCTCTTTTTAAATGCAATTGTTTTGGTGGCCGATCCATTTCTCTCAGGGGACCTCATGTATGGAATTTTATCCCTAAAACCAGCTGGAAACAACCGACTGTTAATTCGTTTAAATTGAAGCTTTTAATTATAAATAAAATGTTTTATAACATTTCTAACTATTCAAATTATTGCTTTTAATGTTTGTTTTAAAAACAATTATTCCAATGAATTAATAATCACATAAAAAAACCTTCGCAATATTAAATTGTACTTTTAATTTTGGTCTGGGAATAAAATCTGTTTGCTTTGAATTGATTGTTCGAGCGTTACTAAGCATTAACCAATCAGAATACATCCTGTCATTCAGCCCGTTTCTTCCCCGGTCAACGGAAAGGCCAGAGCTTCCCAGAGAGTATGCCAAACAGGCAAATAGGTATGTTCCACAAACCTTCCCAGAGCGTATGCCAAACAGGCAAATAGGTATGTTCCACAAACCTTCCCAGAGCGTTGGCCAAACAGGCAAATAGATATGTTCCACAAACCTTCCCAGAGCGTTGGCCAAACAGGCAAATAGTATGTTCCACAAACCTTCCCAGAGCGTATGCCAAACAGGCAAATAGGTATGTTCCACAAACCTTCCCAGAGCGTTGGCCAAACAGGCAAATAGATATGTTCCACAAACCTTCCCAGAGATTATGCCAAAATGACAAATATGTATGTTCCACAAACCTTCCCAAAGAGTATGCCATCAGGCAAAAGGTATGTTCCAGACACCTTCCCAGAGAGTATGCCAAACAGGCAAATAGGTATGTTCCACACACCTTCCCAGAGAGTATGCCAAACAGGCAGATAGGTATGTTCCACAAATCTTTCCAGAGCGTATGCCAAACAGGCAAATAGGTATGTTCCACAAACCTTCCCAGAGATTATGCCAAAGTAACAAATATGTATGTTCCACAAACTTTCACAAAGAGTATGCCAAACAAGCAATAGGTATGTTTCACAATGTGCATTAATCCCAACATTTTGAATTTCGCAACACCTGACGACACAATGCATTTTTTAAAGCTCGTCGGAGAAGTATTTCATAAGGGCGTCCGCCATTGTTCCGATAGTTTAGAACCAGTTACTATGCGTATTTACGAGGGAAGTGACGTCACGGCTGTTGAACCCTATTGCTTGGGTTGATAGTCAAATTTTAGGTGACTTTGGGTATGCTCCTCACGGCCATTGGTTGATTTCAGGGACAAAATATCAAACCTGCTAATCTTTTGTTTTCTAAATCCTTGGAAGTGTTATGTAACCAGTCCTTTGGAGTGCAAATTGTTAAAAGGTTACATAACAGTGGATTGATTATTTTACTAGCAGGATGTATATGAAGAATCTTAGGATTACCGGATGTAAAAGAACGAGGATGAATAATATTTATTGACGACCAGCATATGTGACCCTTCGCCTCAAAACGGTATTAATTCGGGATTGTTAAGATGTTGAAAATTGAATTTATTGCCAGAAATATCAGACTTGTGTTGAGTTTCTATGTTTTATTGAGAAGAATGGACACCATATTCCATGGGAGCTGATGCCAACAATATTTATTTTTCACCATTTTAACATTTAATTCGGCTTTTAAGCAAAATGTTCGTTCCGACATAATACCGTTTTGAGACGATGGGTCACATATTATAATTTACACAAGGTATTTTATATTCAGTCCTCCGGAAGAGTTGTTTTACACTTCAAATGAAATAGGAAGCAGTTTTTTAGTATCACAGTTTTCTTCACTGTTAACAACAACAACAACAACAACAAATAAGAATTGAGCTTGAATATACTTGAACTTTTATATAGCGCAATATCCACTTAACGTGCTTAAAGCGCTTTACAAAGGGTCCCTGACTAACAGCAACACGAAACCCGGAGAACGAGACATTAATTTGAGGCATAATGCATGGTATTGATTCAATTCGTTCTAAAGTGATAAGTGATAAGTCCCATTACTTTTTGCCTCACCCACGTACATTTGATCCCTATTTTGAGCCTTTCTCCTACGTCTTAGTTTTTCTCGTGTGGTTTCAATTGTAAATCTAATAGAATTTATTTACTATCCCATTTTTTTCTTTTTATTGCCGCTGAAATGATCAAAATACGCCACAAGCGCCGTAAATCCCTTGGAAAAAAAAACTTGAGTTTTATATAGCGCAATATCCACTAAACATGCTCAAAGAGCTTTACAAGGGTCCTTGACCAACAGCAACACGTAACATGTAGAACGAGACGTGACGCCTGTTAGGCGATATTACAGATGTTTTTCACCAGAGACAAGCTGTTGACTCGCTTTACAACTGAGTACTGAGAGAATGTGAGTAAAGAGCCTTTTCCAAGGCCTCCACTTTGCGCCGAGCGAGGCTCGAACCCAGGACTTTCCGATCCGAAAGCGAGTGTTATACCACAAGACCACATAGCCGCACAAAACATAAACAATAACGTGAATCGAATCAGGGATCCCTTCTATTGGGGTTTATTGAAAAACTATTTAAAATAAATAAATACATAAGTAAATAAATAAATACATACATAAATAGCAACTAAGGGGCGTAATCAAGCGAGTTCGCTTTTTTACTTAAAATTTTACAGGTTGTCCGCCTTTAACTCTCTACTTACAAACCATAAGAAAATCGTCACATTCGTTACGATCCAACCAGCACTTTTATCATTCAGATTTCTTTTGTAAATCACACAATTTAAAGACAAAAGTTATGTTACAGCTATAAAAACGTGACACGGTGTTGTAGAGTTCATTTTGCTGATCAATAATATGTATAGAATGTATTTGTTGCTTTTCTGTTTGAGTAAGAAAAAACTAATTTTGTGTTGGGTGGGTGTGACGTTTTGTGGAAAATTCTGAAAGTAGTTGGTAAAGAAAGGGTTAATTGTAAACCCATGGGCATGTCCCAATAAAACAAACGGAATTGACGTCACTCAGATATTTTTAATATTTTTAGACAGCCATTATAATGATTAGATCTCACTAAAACTATATATCAATCAGACTATTAAGGTTGAAGGTTATACATATTATAGATTTGTGTGTTGTTACGTTATATTCGTCTGGTGGATGTTGTATTTTAAAAGTAGAATAAAATTAAAATCCCCGTATTCATCCCATAGGGAAAATTTGATTCTAGGGTCTATTTCAAGGGAAAACTGGAATAGTCCAGGCGTTATCCGCAGTGCAGCGCCGCAAATCGAGCTAGGGCGAGGTGTCTTGCTCCAGGCCACACAGCGCAGCGGCGGGTGATCGAACTCTGTAACTTTCGGGTACGAATTAAAGACCGTACCGCTGAGATCACGCTCCCCACTCTCCCCCTCCCCCAACCCCCATTTAGCTCAACGCGTAATAATAATGCGCTTTAGTATCTAAAGTTTCATTTGCCCTGATGTGTGTAACGTTAATCTATATCATTAAAACATTGAGTTTGTGTGTGTGTGTGTGTGTGTGTGTGTGTGCGTGTGTGTGTGTGTGTCCGTCAAATACAAGATATCGATATGTTTGCGATTTAGATCGATTATTCAATAGCCGTTATCATTTACAATTTTTAAATCAATTTCCTTCGATCCCTAAGATTTACGACACCTTTTTAAAACGGAAACTAGCGACGTATATATATATATATACAGGTCTGACATCCGAATCCACTTATGGGCCTAATTTAACATTGATGTAATCAACAATATTTTGCGTCATTTAAAAATAATATTTTAAAAATTCCATTACAACAATGAGCCCATAAATAATTGGATTATGAGACCTGCAAATAAGCACACGTCAGGAACCAGGAAGCCCGATACTCAACTTTGTCACTAACGAATTCTAAGTTTTTATCACGCCACTGTCCTTAGACTTCACGTCATTTGTTTATATGTACATGTTTAGTTGTTTTTTGTTGTTGTTTGTTTTGTTTTGTTTTGTTTCTATTTCCTAATATTGATACTTAGAATTAACAACCAGCACTCCACACGAATCTCAATATGACACAAAATTATTTCAGAAATCTGTCAGGGAATTCACATTAAAACAACAACACCAACTCACCACAACAACAACAACAACAACAACTCAGCAGCAACAACAACAAAATAAATCAACAACAACAACAACACCACCACACACAACAACAACAACAACAACAACAACAACAACAACTCAGCAGCAAAACAACAAAATAAATCAACAACAACAACAACCACCACCACAACAACAACAACAACAACAACAACAACAACAACAACAACAACTCAGCAGCAACAACAACATCAACTCAACAATAACAAAATAAATCAATAACAACAGCAATAAAATAAATCAACAACAACAACAACAACAGCAACAACAACAACAACAACAACAACAACAACTCAGCAGCAACAGCAACCCCAACTCAACAACAACAAATTAAATCATCAACAACAACAACTAGACAGAAAGAACAACATCAACTCAACAACAACAAAATAAATCAACAACAACAACAACCACCACCACAACAACAACAACAACAACAACAACTCAGCAGCAACAACAACATCAACTCAACAATAACAAAATAAATCAATAACAACAGCAATAAAATAAAACAACAACAACAACAACAACAACAACAACTCAGCAGCAACAGCAACCCCAACTCAACAACAACAAATTAAATCATCAACAACAACAACTAGACAGATACAACAACATCAACTCAACAACAACAAAATAAATCAACAACAACAACAATAACAACTAGACAGATACAACAACATCAACTCAACAACAACAAAATAAATCAACAACAACAACAACCACCACCACCACAACAACAACAACAACAACTCAGCAGCAACAACAACATCAACTCAACAATAACAAAATAAATCAACAACAACAACAAAAACAACAACAACAGCAAAATAAATGAACAACAACAACAACAACAATAACAACTAGACAGATACAACAACATCAACTCAACAACAACAAAATAAATCAACAACAAGAACAACAGCAACAACTCGACATTAACAACAACAGTGTTATACTATTATTGTATTATCTAAAATACCAAACGACGCCGATATCAAAGTCAAACCCGGGTTTTTAAAAAAATAGTTGAACTTTTATATAGCGCAATATCCACTAAACGTGCTCAAAGCGCTTTACACGGGGTCTCTGGCCAACGACAACATTTAATATGTAGGATGGGACATGACACCTTTTAGGTGATATTACAAAATTTTTTTTCGGACAGAGACAACACTGTTAACGGCTAGGTACTCATCTTACACCTGAGTACGCGAGAGAACGTGAGTATAGAGCCTTCTCCAAGGACTCAACTTTGCTCCGAGCGAGGCTCGAACCCAGGACCTTCCGATCCGAAAGCGAGTGTCATACCACTAGACCGCATAGCCGCACTTAATCAAGTTTAATATGAAAAAATAAGTTTGACCTCGAATACTAATCTTTTCAAGGTGAACCAATGACAATGCCTTTAGTCTTAAAGCAGGTCAGGTATTTATTAATAATTCACAAAGATCGCAACAACCCTTAATTCTACAACTGAAATGATTCCTATGTTAATATCCTTTCTTCTCCTTTAACCAGTGAAATGGCATACTACAGACAAACTCATATTTATACATTTGGCCAGAATACTCGTCCTTTAAATATCGATCGATTTAAATAACCCTCAGCTTGGCAAAAACTCTCAAATCTGAGACTTGAAGAGAGACTTCGAGAAAAACCCAGTTTTGAGAGTTTTTGCTAAGATGAGGGTCATTTAAATCCATCGTTATTTGAAGAACGTTGTTTTCTGGCCAAACTTTTAAATACCGAGTTTTTTTCCGGAGCACAGCGAATAACTGGTTAACACAATACATACGATGGCACTCAATCCCGTCACCATTCTAATCATCCTCTCAAGCCTTATAATGACATAATTATCTCTACAAAGTATCACATTTCTTTTGTCAGCTCAGCTCATCCCGTCCTTTTTTAGCTGGTGAGCCGGTTATTGTTTTTATCTCATTAGCCCAGGAAGACAACCCCCCCCCCCCCCCCCCCCCCCCACGCCCTCCCTTAACCCTTCTCACTCTCACTCAGCCAGGGCTGCCAGATAGTCTGAGTTCCTCGTAGCCAATTATTTCGATTTCAAAAATGTCCAAATAGTAATAGAAATAATAATAATAATAATAATAATAATAATAATAATAATAATAACAATAATAATAATAATAATAATAATAATAGTAATAATAATAATAACAATAACAACAATAATAATAGTAATAGTAATATTTATAATGATGATGATGATGATGATGATGATGATTATATGATGATGATGATGACGATGATGATGATGATGATGATGATGATGATGATGATGATGATGATGATGATGATAATGATAATTATAATAATGATAATGATAATAAGAATACTATATTTTCTATTCTTTCGTCGAAGCCTCAAAGCGCTTAAAACCAAATCTGGACACTGTTTACACAGAATACAAGGACACGGAGAGACCAAATAGATCAAACAATATCAAAACAATAAGAAAATGACGAAAAATTGATGCCTTTGAGATGTGGGTTACCGAAGAATTCTGAGAGTACCATGGACCAGAAAGAAATCAAACATTCTGTTTCTTATTGATAAAGGCCAAAGGTCCAGAAAATTGTTGGCATAAGTTAAAATGACTTATTATGGACACATTCGGAGACACAACACCATCCAAAAATCAGTGCTAGAAGGAAAAGTAGCTGGCACGGGCCAAACCAAGGAAGTCCTGGATAGGAAATGTGGAGGCAACAACTTGACAAAAAGATAATCGACTGCTCAGTAATGTCCCTTGGCCCTTGAAGAATGGTGTTTCATGACATTCAATCTCTGTAGGGAGACGGAACTCCGGTAAGGTAAGGGAATGGCCCCTGAGCTTTAAGAATGGTGTTCCATGACATTCAATCTCTGTAAGGATACGGCAATCCAGTAAGGAAAGTTAAGGTAAGAACATGTATCACAAAAAACAAACAACATTACATGACATATATACACATTTGAAAATTAAATCAAGTTGGTATATAGAGAAAATCAAGAACGGTATCACATGACCAAAAACTCTTAAAGCTTTGAACCGACTCATTGTTGTAATGGAAATCTCAAAAAAAAAAAAAAAAAAAAGAAAATGACGGAAAATAGTGTCCATTACAACAATGTTAAACTAGGCCCATAATATCGTTCGATGTTAGACCTGTTTATATGTATATGTTGTCTGACCCCATTGAAAATCTCAACGTTTTTGATAAGAAAAAAAATATAATAATAATAATAATAATAATAATAATAATAATAATAATAATAATAATAATAACAATAATAATAATAATAAATAAAAATAATAGTCTTAAGTTAGAAAAAAACCCTCAAAAAATGTGAATAGAAAATAATATATTAAAATAAATAAAATAAATAAAATAATAGAAACGCAATTTTCTGTGTGGCAAATTTTGGCCACAAACTTGGTCATCTGGCAACCCATTTTCTCATTCTCAACAGTTCTTTCTTTTTTAAAATCTTTTCTTTGGAATTAGCACGACAATAAGGAAGATGATGCGAGATTCAGTCTTTGCCATGGCCTCTTCACAGCGGGGAATCAATCCGTATATTCTAGAATGTCGTATTAAACAAATAAATAGCTAGAGAGAAAAAAGAAGAAAAAAAAACTAAAACAAACTTCAAATATCGATGAATAAAATGTGATCCCTCGCCTCAAAACGGTATTACTTCGGGAGGATTAAGATGCTGAAAATTGAATATGCAGCCAGAAATTTCAGACTTGCGTTGAGTTTAAAAACTTTATTGAGGAGAATGAATATCATATTTCAGGTTGCTAAATACCAATCATTCACAATTTTGTCCAGTTTAACTTTAATTTGACTTTTTAGCATCTGGGACATCCCGACATAATACCGTTTTGAGACGTTGGGTCACAAATGATCCCTCAACTTGTCAAACAAAAATGTATGCCCGTCCGCCTCGAGGTCATGAGATATCGTTGCCAAGACATTCCATGAAGGAATATAGATAGATAATTCATAAAACAAGCTGTCTGATGTCAACAGAAATCACCCATGTTGTCCAAGTGAGCAAAATGGGGGTTTACTCAAATTAACCCTAACACAGACTATATCCATAGTTTACCCGCCAAGACATTCCATGAAGGAATATAGATAGATAATTCATCAAACAAGCTGTCTGATGTCAACAGAAATCACCCATGTTGTCCAAGTGAGCAAAATGGGGTTTACTCAAATTAACCCTAACACAGACTATATCCATAGTTTACCCGCCAAGACATTCCATGAAGGAATATAGATAGATAATTCATCAAACAAGCTGTCTGATGTCAACAGAAATCACCCATGTTGTCCAAGTGAGCAAAATGGGGGTTTACTCAAATCAACCCTAACACCGACTATATCCATAGTTTACCCGGGTTACTTTTACCCCATGCCTATTTATAACATTTTTATGAAACAAATTATAGGCGTAGTATCAAAGCTAATGTTTTTAGTTTTTACATGTTAATGGTAGTTGAATAAAACTATCTATGTACATGCTCATTTATAAAATACATTTTTTCCCCATTTTGAAAAGTAACAAAAGTCTCTAGGATTGAGTGAGTTAATAATCCAGCTCAGGAAAGAAAAAAACGAAAATACCCGAATCGGGGCTCGAACCCGAGACCCACCGGGTCACAGTGCAATGCCTTAACCACTTGTTCACAGCTTTGCATTTGTCCGAAAAAAAATTGTAATATCGCCTAACAGGCTTCATGTTTCGTTCTATAAGTTATGTGTTGCTGTGGGCCAGGGACCCCTTGTAAAGCACCTTGATCGCGTTTAGTGGATATTGCTGGAAATACTGGTCCTCTTAACAGGACATGGCTGAACTGCATCAAATATGTGCAGATGGGAACTTGGGAACAGTAGTGACGCCTACCGGAAATGAATGTCAGGCAGTTCCAGAGTCCAGCAATCACATCGTCCTCCAATGTCCAGTAACTAAACTTGATGGTGACTATGAAACGGTTCTTAGGCCGAGGAAGACTTTCGAAGTTGGGTTGACGAAATCATTTTGGAGGTGTAGCCATACACTACTACTAGTGGATATTGCCCTATAAGCGTGGCTCAGCGGTACGGTGTTCGCTTCGTACCCGAAAGGTACCGAGCTCGATTACTCGCTGCGCTGTGTGGCCTTGAGCAAGTCACCTCGCCCTAGCTCAATTTGCGGCGCTGCACTGCGGCTAACGCCTGGGTTATTCCAGTCTTCCCTTGGAATAGACCCTAGAGACAAATTTCCCCTATGGGATGAATAAAGGGAATTTAATTTAATTTTCATTCATTTTATACCAAACCTCAATTTTTACTACCTAGGTGCATATAATATTCTTAGGTCTGATAATGGAACGTAATAGTTTTCAACAGTCATGACGTCACTTCCCTCGTAATGACGCATGGTAACTTAGTAACTAGCTCTAAAATATCGGAACAATGGCGGACACCCTTATGAAATATTTCTCCGACGAGCATAAAAGTGTGTCCAGAGGGAAAAAACCCATAATAAATACGATAATTTGTTTTGAATTTTATATATTCTGATCACATGACATATGAAAAGTTCGAGCCAGCATGAAGAATAAAAAGTACTCATTTTCTTCGTTTAGACTCAAGCTGCTCGCCGTTGCTGGGCGACGTGACATCAAACTAGTGAATCCAATTATGTGCCTGATAACACTGTTGCCACGGACAAAAGTTTACGTTTGTTTGAGAGTATGTCCATTTAAAAAATGAGCCCATAACATTTTGGGTTATCAGAACTGCATAAAAGTAGACCTAGTCTTCGATTCTGGCCAAAGAAAAAAAACAATACAAAACAAAGACCACACAGAACACACAAATACACACACACACACACACACAAAGGAAAAACAAACAATCGAAAAGACAATAAAACTTGTTTTGTCAGAACACAAGATAATACGCTTCTATCTCTGTCTCTCCGTGTCTTTTCTTTTGTTCTGTTTTGATCAAGCTCTAGATATGTTTTGTTCCTCTTCAAATTCTAGTTCTCTCTCACGCTGTCTCCACATGTCATTTCTTATACATACTCATATTTCATCTGTAATATTCAATAGCAGTTTCTTCCTCTGTTGCTGCCTTTAATTTATAACCCTCTGTTGGAATTTACCCCACCACTTATACCCAATCCGGAGGTCGCGATAGCTCAGTTGGTAGAGCACTTGCTCCACGAGCAAAAGACTGAGTGGTGATTGAGTGACTGGGTGTGCTTAAACTGGCGAAAAGTAATTTGCAATATACAAGCCTCCTATCCAAAGAGTAGCAATCAATTGCTTTTGTCCGAATCACGCTTTACAAATCAGGATGAACTCCGGCTCGGTGGACCAAATGGCTCAGCCGATGGACTACTACCATTTCCCAATCATATCCCCCCCCCCCGCCCCCTTCTTTCTCCATCATTTTTCTTCATACATTTACGTTTCTAGATTTCATCCATCTATTTTTTAAGCCTGTTTTTCTGTCTATTCTCGTCGAACAATATGTGAATGGAACAAACTACCACATGACATCATTTCAACGCGTTTTCCACACAAAATCACCGGGAGTATTGAATGACTTGTGTGACAGGATTAGTGTGGTGTGATAGGTAACCTGATTTTTGTATATATATAATATATATATATATATAATATATATATAATATATATAATATATAATATATATTATAATACATTGTGTAGTTTCTTGTGTAAATTTAAAAAATAAGAGATAATTCAGAAGTCATGTATTAAGTATAGCAAATAAATATCCAAATACTCATGACTATACATTTAGTAAAAGTATGTAGTTTCTGGATAAAAACAAAGAGAGAATAGAGAAGTCATGTATTTGGTACAACAAATGAATGTACAAGAAGTGCTCATTACTCATGATTGCACATTTTGTAAAATTGTGTAGTTTCTGGTATAAACCAAAGATGGAATCGAGAAGTCATGAGCAATAGATTTTTGACCAATCAAAACCTTGGAATTTATGACACAGCTTCACACGTGCTCGGACAAACATACTTGGTTGTTTATAAACAATGACGTGAATGAAATCGACCTCTCTCTGATCATCGTTATTTTTTTCATACCGCCAAATGAGTGACTAGTTATCACAAGATTTTCTTGGTTATCTTATAAACGTTTGAATTTACCTGTGTAGTTTGCTATGTCAACCAATCACTGACATTGCTACAGTATGACGACTGTCCGAGAGGCGTGGTTATCAAAGTGTCTATAGCGACAACGATTAAAATGTCCAAATACTTATGACTATACATCTTGTAAACTTGTGTAGAGTAGAAAACAAATCGAGAAGTTATGTATTATTACAATAAATGAATATTCAAGTACTATTTATAGTACAGCTATAAAATGAGTAGGTAGGGAGAAGAAATAAATAACTGAGAAGGATCACACAATGCAAATATCCAGCGCTGGTTATAGCCCTTTTCACCCTGGTTTATGATCTGTATAGATGCCAGGGCGTTGGGATTACTCGCCCGCGTGATGTCTATACTACGATTATCGATTGTTCTTCATCCATCCATCCATCCATCAATCTCTCCTCTATCCATCCATCCATCCCTCTATCCACCCATCCATCCACCCATTCATTCATCCGTCTATCCATCCGTTCACCATTCATCTATCCATCCATCCATCCATTCATCTCTCCATCTACCCATCCCTCCATCTATCGATCCATCCATCCACCCATTCATCCATCCGTCCTTCCATCCGTTCATCCATTCATCTATCCATCTATCCACCCATTCATCTCTCCATCTATCCCTTCATCCACCCATCCACCCATCCACCCATTCGTCCGTCCAAACATCCGTCCTTCCATCCATTCATCTATCTATCCATCTACTTATCCATTCATCCCTCAATCTAATTCTCGTCCTGGTGTCTCCAATCTATCACCCTACTCTCCACAGCAACACCCTCCACCCCTTCCAACCCATGCATTTATCAGTCAGATTATTTGTTTGACAGATTGGCAAATGGGCCGTTTTATTTTTTATTCTACCCATCCATTTATCAAGACAGCCATCCATCCATCCGCCTGAACGTCAATCTTTCTCCTGGTGTCTCAGATCTATCACCCCGCTCTTCCCCCATCCCCCAGACACACACACACACACACACACACACACACAGACACACACACATAAACACACATTCCAAGACATTCATTTATTTACCAGTCCTTTTTTGAGTCATCTATTGGTAAACGGATTGTTTCTTGATTCTATCCATTTATCTATTCATCCATCCATCCATCCATCCATCCATCCATCCATCCATCCATCCACCCACCCATCTATCGATTTATCACTCCTTCAATCCACAAAGCTATGCATCTATACACCCACATCATCCATCATCGAATCCATAAATTCATAAATCAAGTCATCCATATATCATCCATCAATATTTCACTCGATTCATTCATCCATCAATCCATCCGGCTATTCATTCATTCATTCAATCATTCATTCATTCATTCATTCATCAGTCAATTCACTTTATTTTCTCTCCTTCGTCAACCCGCCATTCCATTCCCTTACATTCTCTTGCAAGTGTAATACTGACCGAGAAAGGAACATCCTATTATACAAGACTGTAAGTAAAAGGCTGGATTCGTATCATAGGCTACAAAACTACTGTTTAATCCACCCATCCATCCCTCAATCTACCAATCCTTCGATTCAATTTTATCCCCTTCGTATTCAATCTATCCATTCCCTTCCTTCATTTATCAGTCAATTTAGGGCATTCGAGAAGAAGAGGCCTTGTATTCCAATACAATAAATAGAATTTCATAATCATTCCATCCATCCACCCATCCATCCACCCATCCATCCACCCACCCATCTACCCACCTATCCATCCATTCATTCTTCCATCCACCAGTCCATACATCCATGCGTCTATCCATCCATCCAACCTACAAACCATCCAACCGTCTATTGATCCATCCACCGATCCATCTATCCATCTATCTATCCATTCATCATACTATCCATTTATTCATCCATCCATCCATCCATCCGTCCTTCCATCCACCAATCCATCCATTCATTCTTCCATCCACCAGTCCATACACCCATGCGTCTATCCATCCATCTAACCTACAAACCATCCAACCGTCTATTGATCTATCCACCAATCCATCCACCCACCCATCTATCCACTTATCCATCCATCCATTCATTCTTCCACCCACCAGTCCATACATCCATGCGTCTATCCATCCCTCCAACCTACCAACCATCCAACCGTCTATTGATCCATCTACCCATCCATCCACCCACCCATCTATCCACCTATCCATCCATTCATTCTTCCATCGACCAGTCCATATGTCCATGCGTCTATCCATCCATCCAACCTACCAACCATCCAACCGTCTATTGATCAATCCACCCATCGATCTATCCATTCATCATACTATCCATTTATTCATCCATCCACCCATCCATCCACCCGCCACCCATCTATCCACCTATCCATCCATTCCTTCTTCCATCGACCATTCATCCATGCGTCTATCCATCCATCAAACCTACCAACCATCCAACCGTCTATTGATCCATCCACCCACCCATCTATCCACCTATCCATCCATTCATTCTTCCATCCACCAGTCCATACACCCATGCGTCTATCCATCCCTCCAACCTACCAACCATTCAACCGTCTATTGATCCATCCACCCATCCATCCACCCACCCATCTATCCACCTATCCATCAATTCATTCTTCCATCCACCAGTCCATACATCCATGCGTCTATCCATCCTTCCAACCTACCAACCATCCAACCGTCTATTGATCCATCCACCCATCGATCTATCCATCTATCTCTCCACCTATTCATCCATTCATTCTTCCATCCACCAGTCCATACATCCATGCGTCTATCCATCCATCCATCCTACCAACCATCCAACCGTCTATGGATCCATCAACCCATCCATCCACCCATCCATCTATCCACCTATCCATCCATTCCTTCTTCCATCGACCAGTCCATTCATCCATGCGTCTATCCATCCATCTAACCTACCAACCATCCAACCGTCTATTGATCAATCCACCCATCGATCTATCCATCTATATATCCATTCATCATACTATCCATTTATTCATCCATCCACCCACCCATCTACCCACCTATCCATCCATTCATTCTTCCATCCACCAGTCCATACATCCATGCGTCTATCCATCCATCCAACCTACAAACCATCCAACCGTCTATTGATCTATCCACCCATCCATCCACCCACCCATCTATCCACCTATCCATCCATTCCTTCTTCCATCGACCATTCATCCATGCGTCTATCCATCCATCAAACCTACCAACCATCCAACCGTCTATTGATCAATCCACCCATCGCTCTATCCATCTATCTATCCATTCATCATACTATCCATTTATTCATCCATCCATCCATCCATCCGTCCTTCCATTCATCCACCCATCTATCAATCCATCAATCTATTCAATCCATCCATCCATCCATCCATCCACCCTTCTATCCTCTCATCCATCTATCTATCCATCTATCCATCCATTTATTTATTCATCCATCCATCCATTAATCCATATATCTATCAATCAATCTATCCATCATTCATCCATCCACTCGTCCGTCAATCAATCCACCTATCTATCCAGCTTTCAATTCATCCATTCATTCATCCATCCGTTTATCCATCTATCCATCCTTTCATCCTTCTATCCATCCATCCATTCATTCATCCGTCTTTCCATCCATCCATCAATCCATCCATCTATCAATCTATCCATCCACCTATCCATCAATCCATCTATCCATCCATCCATCCATCAGTCTTTCCGTCCATCCATCAATCCATCCATCTATCAATCTATCCATCCACCTATCCATCAATCCATCTATCCATCCATCCATCCATCAGTCTTTCCGTCCATCCATCAATCCATCCATCTATCAATCTATCCATCCACCTATCCATCCATTCATCCATCTACCATCCATCCATCCATCAGTCTTTCCGTCCATCCATCAATCCATCCATCCATCAATCCATCCATCTATCAATCTATCCACCTATCCATCCATCCATCCATTCCTTCTTCTATTCAGGGGATTTTATTTCCACTCACCCATCAATCCCCTAATTTGGTTTGTTATTATGTCTTGGAACTATTCGTCTCCTATTTTAGCCCAATTTTTTACCACAAATAGGGGAATAGGATCCTGATCGCTTAATAATGGTGCGGTATTTGTGGTCTTGTGGTATGACAAAATTCTTCTGGCCTGTAAGTCTCTGGTTTGAATCCCACTGTGGCCGAATCAACGCTGAGTTCTTGGAGGGGGCTTCTATCTCTCTCTCTCTCTCTCTCTCTCTCTCTCTCTCTCTCTCTCTCTCTCTCTCTCTCTCTCTCTCTATTAGTGCCGCGCTGAGGACCGGTCCAAAGACCGGTCCCACGGTCTTTTAGCTGTGAACCGAGGATCGGTCCGATAGGGGAAGACCGGTGGCGGTCCTCACTTCTTATCACCTTTCAACGGTCTCGCGCCATACTACCTCCCCAGCGATTCGTTGGCTCGGTTGCCTATCTTCCACCAATCACCACCCATCCCACTTAATTAATCACACCCACCCCCCTTTGCCATACACTAAACGACACAGACGACCATAGAGGCAGACGACCACCTCCCTCCACTCCGCAAACCGCCCTTTCGTGTGTGAGATGGGGGGAACAGGAGGCACACGCCTTGGACGATTCCATTATACTGGGTAAATTTCAAAATTTACTACACCAAGATGATCGTAATGACAATGATCTATGATGAAGGCATGACCCCTCTTCTCTAATGGGTTATTGTTTGAAATGCATGTGACTACTAAAGATGTTTGTGTTTGTGTGTGTGTGTGTGTGTGTGTGTGTGTGTGTGTGTGTGTCGAACCTAGCAAGTAGCAAGTCCGATTTTTTGTTTTCTTTTGTCTATCTCTTGTCACCACTCCTTTCTATCGCATTGTTGTCATTTAAAATAATACAATAATATTAAAATTTCGTTTGGTGTTTTAACTAATTAAATAATATGAGTTTCATTAGTTTCTTCCTTCCAAAAAACCCAGTTATAACGTCTGTATTTTAAAAAAGTCCAATAGAATATTTGGGGACCCCGATAGCTCAGTTGATAGAGCACTCTCTTTGTACGCAAAGGGCCAGAGATCGATCCCGGTGCAGTCGAGTTTTTTCTGAGAACCTGTCTACTCAGCAGTGAATGGGTAGCTGGGTTTGTTAGATCTGGCGAAAAGTCACCATGGACACCACTTATTACTTATTAACTTATTACCGCATCCACCCCCTCTTATTATAACTTCACGTCTCTCTCTTACTCTTCAATGCTCGCTGCCCTCTAATGTGTGTGTGTGGGGGGGGGGAGGGGGGGGGGGGGGTAGGAGTTAGTGCCGCGCTGAGAACCGGTCCAAAGACCGGTCCCACGGTCTTTTAGCTGTGAACCGAGGATCGGTCCGATAGGGGAAGACCGGTGGCGGACCTCACTTCTTATCACCTTTCAACGGTCTCGCGCCATACTACCTCCCCAGCGATTCGTTGGCTCGGTTGCCTATCTTCCACCAATCACCACCCATCCCACTTAATTAATCACACCCACCCCCCTTTGCCATACACTAAACGACACAGACGACCATAGAGGCAGACGACCACCTCCCTCCACTCCGCAAACCGCCCTTTCGTGTGTGAGATGGGGGGAACAGGAGGCACACGCCTTGGACGATTCCATTATACGGGGTAAATTTCAAAATTTACTACACCAAGATGATCGCAATGACAATGATCTATGATGATGGCATGACCCCTCTTCTCTAATGGGTTATTGTTTGAAATGCATGTGACTACTAAAGATGTTTGTGTTTGTGTGTGTGTGTGTGTGTGTCGAACCTAGCAAGTAGCAAGTCCGATTTTTTGTTTTCTTTTGTCTATCTCTTGTCACCACTCCTTTCTATCGCATTGTTGTCATTTAAAATAATACAATAATATTAAAATTT
Source organism: Berghia stephanieae (assembly GCF_034508935.2). NCBI lineage: Eukaryota > Metazoa > Mollusca > Gastropoda > Nudibranchia > Aeolidiidae > Berghia > Berghia stephanieae. The sequence continues at coordinate 108,680,915 of NC_088360.1, forward strand.
CGTTTGGTGTTTTAACAATCAAATAATATGAGTTTCATTAGTTTCTTCCTTCCAAAAAACCCAGTTATAACGTCTGTATTTTAAAAAAGTCCAATAGAATATTTGGGGACCCCGATAGCTCAGTTGATAGAGCACTCTCTTTGTACGCAAAGGGCCAGAGATCGATCCCGGGTGCAGTCGAGTTTTTTTCTGAGTCCCTGTCTACTCAGCAGTGAATGGGATGGACACCACTTATTACTTATTAACTTATTACCGCATCCACCCCCTCTTATTATAACTTCACGTCTCTCTCTTACTCTTCAATGCTCGCTGCCCTCTAATGTGTGTGTGTGTGTGTGGGGGGGGGGGAGGGGGGGGGGGGGGTAGGAGTTGCGTGTGTGTATCAACGCCACGAACAACTCGATCAACGCCTTGGGCGATGCCATTATCTCCGTTAATGGGGATAAATTTCAAATTTTATTAAATTATCGAAGTAACAATGAAGTACGGTGAGCAAATAAAGAAGGCATCACCCCTCTTCTCTAATTAGGTTACAATTTGAAATGAGTGTGACTACTCCGTGTGTTTTACTCCTGTAGACCACGGTTTTCATCGTGTAGCGGTCTTTAACGGTTCAAGAATGAACGATCCCACGGTCTCAAAGGTCAAAACGGTTCGAACTTCCGACAGTCTCTCAGGAATGTTCAATGTCGAAAAGGACCGGTCCTAGGACCGGTCCTTGCGGTTTTCATTTCCCAGGGACCGTAGGACCGTGGTCCTTAAGCTTGCCAAGGACCGCCCCGCACTACTCTCTATCTCTCTCTCTCTCTCTCTCTCTCTCTCTCTCTCTCCATTCTAAATGTGTAAATTCTAAGTGTAAATTGAGAATCTGGTCAGGAAAACCTTTTTTGCTCCAGAAAAGGAAGTTGTAATACAAGATTCGCCTCACTAGCGTCATGTATCCTCCTAGGTGCTGCATGTTACTGTAGACTTGGGATCTCTTGTAAGGCGCCTAGATCACATTTAATGGATATTGTTATATATAAAAGCTCATATTCTTAAAAAATTGACTCAGCAAACACTACACAAGCAATCTAATTACTGTCAGTCCCCTTTTAAATAGACTTTTTATAAGCCTACTGTTCGCCAAGTAGTGATTGGGTATATGTGTTTCTTGATCTGGCGGAAAGTACTTTAAGAAGCAATGACCATGACCGCTACTTTAACGCTACAAAAACCGTGATTAACTCTAGCTCTCCGGCACTGTGGTGTTTAAGTACCACCATTTTTCAAAGGAAGATTCTATATTCTATACATAGACATGAGATTCATAATATAATGACACCCAATGGGAGATTGTCAGAAGGCAGCTCCAACAGCTCTGTTCACTCGAAAAGGGGCTAAAATCGGCGTATGCATATATATATATATATATATATATATATATATATATATATATATATATATATATATATATATATATATATATATATATTAATATATATATATATATATATATATATATATATATATATATGTATGCATATGGATGGATGGATAGGTGGATGGATTGATTGATATATGGATGAATGGAAAGACTGATGGATGGATGGATGGATAGATGGATAAACTGATGGATATTTATATATATATATATATATATATATATATATATATATATATATATATATATATATATATATATATACCTAACCCACTTATGGTAAGAGTTTAATATTGTTTAGTAAAACTAATAAATAGAGGTGCCTAAATGAGTCAATAAAATGGAGATAAAGATAAAGGGAGTAAATCTGACTCATGAACGAACAACACAAAACAAATCTACATTGTTTAATGGACAATATTTTGCGTCATATTTTGAGATTTTCATTTCACCAATGAGCCAATAAAGATTTTTGTTATCAGACCTGCAAATAAGTGCACGCCGACTAAAACCGATCCCGGGCGAAGTCAAGAGTTTTCTCTGACTCGCATGTCCACTTAGCAAAGATTGGGCGGCTTGTTTTGTTAGATCTAGCGGAAAGTACTTTGCGATAGACAAGCTTCCTATCAAGGAGTTAGCAAACAATTTGCTTTTTCCCGTCTAACGCTATAGAAACCGGGATAGACTCCGGCTACATGAGCCTAACGACTCTCAAGGTCTACTCTTTATGGTGGGCAGTATGATCAGATCATAATTTCGACTTAAAGTAAAATTTAACTACAAGAAGTGTTAGTGTGTGACTTACTGATGTTCTATTTACTAACTCAATCCTTGAGATTTTTGCTACTTTTCAAAATGGAAAAGAATGTATTAAAATGAGCATGTATATAGATAGTTTAATTCCACTATCATTACCATGCAAAAACTAAAAACATTAGCTTTGATACTACGTTCATCGTTAACGGTGGCTACGGTCATACCACTAGACCACATAGCCGCATGAATTAAGGTGTAAATCAGTGCTACTGTACAATAACAAAAATGTCATTTAGTTAGAGATGTACAATGACACAAATATCTTTTAGCCAGAGATGTACAATGACAAAAATGTCATTTAGCCAGAGATGTACAATGACAAAAATGTCATTTAGCCAGAGATGTACAATGACCAAAATGTTATTTAGCCAGAGATGTACAATGACAAAAGTGTCATTTAGCCAGAGATGTACAATGACAAAAGTGTCATTTAGCCAGAGATGTACAATTCAAACAATGTCATTTAGTCAGAGATGTACAATAACAAAAATGTCATTTAGCCAGAGATGTACAATGAGAAAAATGTCATTCAGCCAGAGATGTACAATGACAAAAATGTTATTTAGCCAGAGATGTACAATGACAAAAATGTCATTTAGCCAGTGATGTACAATGACAAAAATGGTATTTAGCAAGAGATGTACAATGACAAACAATGTCATTTAGCCAGATAACGTCTAGGAGATCAATTAAAGTAAAGTAAAGTACTTGTCAAAAAGTATTATATAGATAGAACGAAGTTGACGACACTCTTGTCTTTGTTATTGTTTTTTCGTAAGTAATTCTCACTAAACTGTATTAACCAGACTATAAACGTTCAAGGTTACACATAGTTTTGTGTGTTGGTCCGTTATACGTCCGGATGGCAATGTTGTGAGTTGCTTAGGCAAGTGCACACTGTCTATAGCCTTGGAGAGGAGGCATAACATTAAAAGGTTTTGTGATGGTTCGTCTAAGAAAATTGCCGTGCTCTGAAAAAAATACATTTTTAAAAAATGGCGAGAAAAGGTGTGCTTTTATTATCGACCCAGCTTGTCAAAAATGATTAAACCGGGGGCGTTGGAAAAGTCCTAGTTTTGAGACGATGTGTACATATATGCAGGTTTGGCATCCGAACCCACCTTTGGTTCTAGTTTAACATTGTTGTAATGGACAATATTTTGCGTCATTTTTTGCGTGTGGTGATTTCCATTATAACAAGGGCCCGTAAGGAATCGGGTAATCAGACCTGCGAAGATTTTCAACAACAAGATGGTCATTTAAAGCGATCGATGTCTGAAGAACGAGCTTTATGGCCAACATTTTAAAATGTGTTTTTTTACTTCTTTCTTTAAGGTATGTGCGGCTATGTGGTCTTGTGGTATGACACTCGCTTTCGGATGGGAAGGTCCTGGGTTCGAGCCTCGCTCGGTGCATAGTTGAGTCCTTGGAAAAGGGTCATTACGCACATTCTCTCATCGTACTCACGTGTAAAATGAATACCTGGCCTTTTACAGCGTTGTCTCTGTAAAAAATGTAATTCGCCTAATAGGCGTCTCCTTCTATGTGTTAAGTTTTGCTGTTAGTCAGGAACCCCTTGTAAAGCGCTTTGGGCACTTTTAGTGGATATTGCCTTATATTAAATGGTCTAGTTTTTCTAACCAACCATCATTCCATCCATCATTCCATCCATCCATCATTCCATCCATCATTTCATCCATCAACCAGTCCATCCATCATTCCATCCATCATTCCATCCATCATTCCATCCATCCATCATTCCATCCATCATTCCATCCATCCATCATTCCATCCATCATTTCATCCATCCATCATTCCATCCATCATTCCATCCACCCACCAGTCCATCCATCCGTCCTTCCATCCATCATTCCATCCATCATTCCATCCACCAGTCCATCCATCATTCCATCCATCCACCAGTCCATCCATCACATGGCCTTCCCCCCCCCCCCCCCCCCCCCCCTCTTCCTCGCAATCCTGAAATAGTATTTTTCAAATTTTGCCAGAGAAGAATCATCAAGGAAACTGGAAACACAAGTGTGATGTCATATATATGGTTCCTGTCTCATTGGAAGTGTAAAACCACTCTTTCGGAGATTTCAGTGACGGCATCTTATTCTCTAGTCTAACTATATGCTGACGTCATTAACCATAATCCATCCTCACTCTTTTACATCGCCTTATCCTAATAATGTGTAGCTTTGTGTTCTAGTGGTATGACACTCGCTTTCGGATCGGAAGGTCCTGGGTTCGAGCCTCGCTCGGCGCATAGTTGAGTCCTTGGAGAAGGCTCTTTACTCACGTTCTCTCACCATACTCAGGTGGAAAATGGGTACCTGACAGTTAACAGCGTTGTTTCTCTCCGAAAAAAATTGTACCATCGCCAGGTGACAGGTGTCATGTCCCGTCCTAAATGTTAAATGTTGCTGTTGGCCAGGGCCCCCTTGTTAAGCGCTTTGACCACAGTTAGTGGATATTGCGCTATATAAAAGCTCTTTTTTAAAAATCTGCCTATGCATACTGCTACTAAAATAGTTATGCCTCCTTCAATGTGCAACCTATTCATTATTTATCAAGTTTTAATGCACACCCCCAGGGATTTTGAAGGTGTGACGTCACGACTTTTCTACCCTATTATCATGTAACACAAAACTCTGTGGAATACTGACAAAGAGTCTTATTCACTGCTGGCCGGGGGAAATGTTACTTGTAAAATGTTTAAACATAAAACCCCAAAGAGGGCTGATTTACGAATAATTTTGTTTCCATTTTGATTGCATTGGCAACGTGGCTCAGCGGTATGTATCGTCTTTGCTTCGTATCCAGAAGGTACCAATTGGATTCAATAGTCTGATGTCACGTCGCCCAGCAACGGCGATCAGCGTGGTTCTAATCAAAGAAAATTGGTACTTTTTATTCTTCACGCTGGCTAGAACTTTTCATATGTCATGTGATCAGACTGTATAAAAGTCAAAACATGATCATATAATTATAATATTTTTCTCCTCTGGATACACTTTTATGCTCGTCGGAGAAATATTTTAAAGGGCGTCCGCCATTTTCCCGATAGTTTAAAGCCATTACTAAGTTACCATGCGTCATTACGAAGGAAGTGACGTCATGGCTGTTGAAGCGTATTTCCACTCTCCCGTCCGCGCTGTATGGTCTTGAACAAATCACTTCAACTAAACTGGACTGGCGCATGAGTAAACCTTGTCTTCCTCTGTAATAGATCATTAAGACACATTTCCTCTAAGGGATGGAAAATAAAGTGAAATATATTTTAATTTATTATTTATTTTAATTCTTAAAAATCCCTTTCAAACGGTGTATAGATGTCTTCTGAAAGAATAGTTATGTGGGGTTTCGTGTAAAATATAATAAAAACCCAGTCTTCTGGTCATCTATCCAACCGTCCAATCCACCTCCCCCCCCCCCCCACCTCGGAATAATCTCTCAATCCATCCTGATTTAGTAGCTGTCATATCATAGCATCAAGGAGGAGATGAATCAATGTATTAACATGGAATACAATAGGCATGTAGGGATTTGTGTGGTATGTGAATAGCAACTCGTCTCCTAATCTATCCATCCATCAATCCAACCACCCATCTATTCATCTATCCATCCATCCATGCATCCACCAATCCATTTTTTCGTTCTTCCATTCATCCATCCATCAATAATATGCCCATCTATCTATCTATCTATATATCTGTCCATCTAATGTCCATCAATCAATCCATCCATCAATCCATCCACCCTCCATCCACTCATCCATCCATACATCCTTCCATTCGTCCTTACAACCATTTATCCATCTATCCATCCATCCATCCATCCACCTATCATCCATCCATCCACCCCCTCATCAATCCATCCTCCCACCCATCCATCCACACATCCAACCATCTATACAACTACCCATCCACCCATCCAACCATCTATACAACTACCCATCCAACCATCTATCCATCTACCCATCTGTCCACCCACCCACTCATCCATCCATCTATCCTATTCTTCCACATCCCCAGCCTTCTTTTCCTCCTGTTTGATCGCAGCTATTTATAGATTTTGAAAATAATCAATGCATCACTATACAATACAATGGTTACGTTGGTAGTCTTTATAGATTTATGTGGTAGATGAAAAGCTAAGCTACCCTAGACAGAGATAAGACTGATGGTGACATAACTGGATTGTGAGAAGTGGATGACGTACGGAATTGTCCAGACTGGTCTACTTGAAAAGCACTGTGATATATAGTATTGTAAATAAATAATAACATATGACAACAACCACATAATAGGGTTCCCATTTGCTCGGTTGGTAGAGCATTCACTTCGTAGGGAATGGGGTCGACATCAATCCCTGATTAAGCCGACATTCTTTTCAAGACTAGACTATCGAACCCAATCGCTGGAGAACTACATGGAGTACGGCATACCCCCAGATAAATTGACTATCAATTATTCTCTCTTGAAAACAAAGTAATTTTGAAGTCCTTTGGTTTTAACTCCGGGTGAAAAGCTGTGGTCTTGACATCTTAGCCTGAAGGGTTAAAAGATGGACCTTAACGAAAAGCCCTGGCCTCGATCCTTTGCCCTCTTTCATGTGGACAGGTATGCTCAAAGGCTAAAAGGAGGACATTTACGTGTGATTTCTGGGTTAACAGGTGCGAAGAAAAGCAGAATGCAAGGCGTTGCAATAACAACCCGGCGCTTGTGGCGATCGAATGTCGTAAATAATAGATTCAGTTTATACCATCTCAGTAAACGGATTGGTCTGCAACGCTGAATTCTCACAACTGTGAATTCTTAAGGATTTCTGGCCCAAACCCTAAGCAATAATAAATGAGAGTCTATCTCTTCAAGAGCTACATCTGCCTACGTCATCCTAACAAAAGGAAAACGTCAGCACGCAAGAGATTCATTTCAAGTATGGCATCCTTCTCGTTCACTCTTCTGGATTCTGATTGGTTGTAGCCTCTTCGTGCAATTTTAATGACGTGTCAGACCCTTGGATAGAAGAAGTTCACGTTGAACTTGACCGCGTGACGTGTTATAACCACAACTCTCATTACTCTGACTACGCGTGGACATTTTTATTTTTTTATTATTTTTTTTTGACTTAACAAAAAAAAAAATATCGATCGATTGAAATAAAACAAACAACAACAAAAACACACAAGTTAGAGCATTTATGTAGACCAATATTCACTTAAACTAGTTCAAATCGCTTTACAAAGGACCCTTTGTCAATCGCAACACTTAACATGCAAGGACGGGACACGACGCCTGTTGGGCGATGATAACATTTTTTTACTGACAGACTCAATGCTGTTAACGGCCAGGTACTCATTACACATCTGAATACGGTGAGAGAATGTAAATAAAGAGCCTTCTCCAAGGACTCGACTATGCGCCACTCTGAACTCGTCTCGAACCCTGGACCTTCCCATTCGGAGGCGAGAGTATTACCACTGGACCACAAAGCCGATTAAGATAAATTACGATGTGCAACAATTAACAAACATATAAATTCTGAGTCCTAAGATTGACATCTTTTGACAAGCTGGGGGAAAAATAGAGTTAACAGAGCAATATTATAAGAAATCAAATATTTCTGGGCTAAACCAAAGAAATCGGTTTTGTTAGTGTACGGTTGGGCAACATGCCTGACACAAGGCCGTTGCATGTCCAGGAAGGCATTTAAGACAAATCCAATAATTTTTACCCATCGTATCAAGCCGTATCGTGTCAGGAAAAACTAGGCGCTAAGATGTGGACAGAGAAATAAAATTTAAATGAACAGAAATGCAAGCATAGAGTTCGATAGTCGGCGGATCAAACCTATTGAAGCCACGGAGTTCACGATCGGCGGTTCACAACCCTGAAGTCGACATTCGAGCTTTGCCGTGTTTTATTTAACTTTTGCGCGGATCAGACCTCTGATGACATCAGGTCATCGGAGGTCTGATCCGCTCAGAACAGGGTTCAACGGTCGTGACGCCACTTCCCTCGTAATGACGCATAGTAACTTAGTAACTGGTTCTAAACAATCGGAACAATGGCGGACGCCCTTATGAAATACGAACTTCTCCGACGAGCATAAAAGAAAAACATTATAAATCTGATCATATTTTGACTTTTATAAATTCTGATCACATGACATGTGAAAAAGTTGTAGCCAGTATGAGAATAGAAAGTACCGATTTTCTTTGTTTAGAACCAAGCTGCTCGTTGCTGTAAATCTAGTGACTAGTGAATCCTAATAAATAAAACATCAATTCGAGATTTGCGCACCATGTTTTATTTAATTTTGGGCTAATCAGACCTTGGAGCGCAAAGTTCGTATGTAAATGTTGCTGCTCGAAGCTAGAATAATGTGAAATTGAATGTAAGCTTCAATTTAATATACGAAAACAGATAAAATGGACGTTTCGGGTTTCCCCTTTATTAACAAAACAGGATGAATGAAACACTTCAGACGAATGAGATAATTATCAGTGTAGTGGTTCATTCGTCATGTTTTGGTGATAAAGGGGAAATTCGAAACGTCCATTTTATCTGTTTTGATAAATATATTAAATTGAAGCTTATATTCAATTTCACATTGTTGTTTAAAGCTCGTATGTAGTCTTTGATCCGTCGGTCGTGAAAATCGAGACTTCAGAGGTTTGATCCGCCGACCATCGAATTTTCACGGTTCTGTTTTGCTTTTCACTGTAATCCATTGTATTTATTCTTCACCATAACGAATAGAAATTAACTCCGAGTTTCATACTTGTGTCAATAAATTCAATATCCATGCTCACCTTCATTCCGACATAATACCGCTTTGAGACGTTGGGTCACACAAAAATGGATTTGTCCTCACCTTGAACCTGGGCCGCGGTTGGGGGCTCCAATCGCTCAGTTTGTAAATAGAGCACTCGCTTCACGCGCAAAGGGACCGAGATCGATTCCAGATGCAGTCTTGATTTTTTTTTCTGCTGATCCCCCTGCTGTCCACCCAGCAGTGATTGGGTAGCTGGGTCTATTAGATCTGTCGGAAAAATACTTTGCGATAGACTAGCGTCCTATCCAAAGGGTAGCAAGATATTGCAATTGTCCTTTTTACGCTATAGAAAGTGGGATGAATTTACGGCTCCATCGGCCTAGCGGCTCTGAAGTGGTGACTACTTTTTGGGCCGCGGTTCAGTCCTCCTATAACAAAACAGATTTCTTTCGTTTTGGTCAGATAGCTTTAATTTTTAATACTGATATTTTAACATGACTTTTACATACTTGTCAAAAAGTCACAATCCTAAAATTTAAAAGTCTCAGGTTAGAAATTTTCAGATGTTTCGAAGTTCAAGTTATTCAATATTTGGCATAATTAAAATAGAAAATGTACATAGTCTAAGCACATTTGTGATCCATCGTATCGATATGGTACTGTATAATGTTTGAATAAAGAATATAAAGAAACATTTGTTCAATTCAAAATTATAAGTTTAGGTTTTTAAAAGTTATTATATTGTGTGGCTATGTGGTCTAGTGGAATGACACCCGCCTTCATAACGGGATGTCTTGGGTTGGAGTCCCGCTCAACTCAACCCATAGTTGAGTCCTTCGAGAAGTTTCTCTATTCTAATTCGCCCATCGTGCTTTGCTAAGCATTAACCAATTGGAATATTCCCTGTCTTTAGCCTGTCTTTAGTACAGATGTTGTACTAATTCCTGTATCATATCTTATTTACAAAGATTAAAATGTCTAAATGTGCCTGCGCTAAAATATTGTAGAGTTAGAGGTGATCTGATTCAGTTTAATATATATATATATATATATATATATTATATATATATATATATATATTATATATATATATATATACAGAGAGAGAGAGAGAGAAGAAAGAGAGAGAGAGAGAGAGAGAGAGAGAGAGAGAAAGAAAGAAAGAGAGAAAGAGAGAGAGAGAGAGAGAGAGAGAGAGAGAGAGAGAGAGAGAGAGAGAGAGAGGGAGGGAGAGAGACTCGTGCATGGTTCTTACAATATAGAGAATAATGATGTTTTAAATTATTTCATGTTACAAACACTAGGGGAGATACATTTAAGATATTTGTTAAAAGATACAATTCGTCTATAATGGCAATTACCCTCATTCAAAGAACTGTGACATTTTGATATAATCTAAAGTTTGAGACAAAATATTCGAATTCAATTAATTAATCTTTTTAAGAATGACATTGATAAAGAAATCACCAACATGATACTATTTGATTTCGATGAATAATGTAACATAACATTGAATATTATATTAAATTAATAATTTCCAGTGTAATGTTACATTATTCATTGTATTTCAATTCATTTATCATAACTCTAGTATATATAGAAAAGGGGAGTGGGGAGAAAAGAAGAGGGAGACATAGGATAGATTACATTGACAATCTGAACTGATGGATTGGTGGAGGAGGAACAGGAATCGAGCTATTGAGAAGATATGAGGACAGATATGGTTGGACAGACATGATCGCCGATGTCTGCAACAGGCCTGGCACTTGATGATGAGTATATATCAAGTTGTACATGTCAAGCGAATGTAAATAGAGGAAGTTATATTACGAATAATTACGATGTGTATTAGATATGCGACCCATCGTCTCAAAACGGTATTATGTCGGAACGAACAGTTTGCCTAAAAGTCAAATTAAATGTTAAACTGGTTAAAAATAAATATTGTTGGCATCAGCACCCTGAAATACGGTGTCCATTCTCCTCAATAAAACATACAAACTCAACACAAGTCTGATATTTCTGGCTATAAATTCAATTTTCAACATCTTAACTATCCCGACTTAATACCGTTTTGAGGCGAAGGGTCACATATAAGATTGTGTATAAAGTTGGACATGTCAAATTACTGTAAATAGAGATAATTATACAACGAATATTGACAAAGGTGCTTATTTATGTGTTAGATTTTTAATACTTATTAATAGCACATTAATAATGTATGTTACTTATATAACTTTGATAAATTGTGTCTCTGCATGAAGGTTTTACAGAGCATAAGTCATCATTATCATCATTATAATCATCATCGTCATCATCATCATCATCATCATCGTCGTCGTCGTCATCATCATCATCCTCATCATCGTCATCATTGTCACGTTACTGTAGAAAGACCTTAAGTCTCAATGAGGAAACTAGCTTAAGGCAATCCTTCTCGATCGTCCAGTGGAAATGACTCCCCATGATATACAAACCCATGGCAGGCCGCAAATCGTCACTTGCTATTCTTGATCGCACAATGCTGGGTTAGTTGTGTGTGTGTAATGTTCAGGGCCTGATTATCAGCTTTGTCTGTGTCGGAAAAAAAAATTGCAATATAGCCTAACAGGCCTTGTGTCCCGGTCTACACATTATGTGTTGCTGTTTGTCGGCTTTTAATTTTAATGCGTTTTGAGCACGTTTAGTGGATATTACGTTAAAAGCTCAAGTTTGTTTATCGCAAAGTACTTTCCACCAGATCTAAGAGACCCAATCACTGCTGGGTCGGCATCTGGGGGGGGGGGGGGGGGTGGGGGGGGGAGGGGGGGGTCAAAGCGTGAGAGTACAGTTGAACATCGTAGAAAAAGGGTTAAAAAGGAAATGAAGAGGCGTAGTTGATGAAAGTGAATAATTTACTGACATTGCTGGGAAGATGAAAGGATTCACTGGACCTATGATGAGAGTTGGAACTCGGGAGGAGGTCACTGCTCTGCAACACTCTGAAAAAGCCATTAAAAAATATGTTGGCCTTCAAATATCGATCGATTATGATGGCCCTTGTTGTGTCAAAAACTCTCGAATCTTGGACTTTTTAATCTTTAGACTTTAAGGCCAGGGTTTGAGGGATTTTTACAAGATAAGCGATTTTTTAAAAAAAGTAAGAAAAATAGTCATTTAGAGCCATAAATCCATTAATGGAGCCGGAGTTTATCCCGGTTTCTATAGCGTGAAACGGACAAGAGTAATTGGTTACTACCCTTTGGGTTTACTTTGCGCCAGATCTAACAGACCCAGCCACCCAATTAATGCTGGGAGAGCAGGGGAGGGGGTGGGGGGGGGGGTGTCAGAAAGAAATATCGACTGCACCCGGGATCGATCTCGGACTCTTTGACTGTGAAGCAAGTGCTCTACCAACTGAGCAATCTGGACCCCCAATTTTATTTTTTTTAAATTTAAGAATATTTTTTTTTTTCATATAAAGGAGTTTTCTGGCCAAAATATAATAATTTTTTCTCAGAATATGGCCGTTTTCCGTCCTGACCTGTCAATGTATTAAAAAGAATTGGCAAAAATATTTCAACGATCGATCGACTAAGCCCCCCCCCCCCCCCCCACGAGCTTTTATATAGAGCAATATCTACTAACCATGCTCAAAACTCTTTACATGGGGTATCAATCAACAGCAACGCAGAAAATGTAGGACGACACAGATATGACGCATTCTATGCGATATAACATTTTTATTTCCCGACAGAGACAACGCTGTGAATGACAAAGTACTCATTTTACGCTAGAGTGCGGTGAGAGAATGTGAGTAAATCCAATGACTCAACTATGAGCCGCCCAAGATCAACTCGAAGTCTGTACCCTCTGGTGGTCCCGAGGCGGGTTTTATACCATAAGAACACATAGCCGCATGATAACAAAGTTTTAAACATAAGAATTCTTTGACGTCACCAATTTGAGGTATTTTAACAAGTTGGGGAGTCGTTTTGAATACTTACTCACTTACTTGCTTTCAGATGCCTCTTGGCTGATGGCAACGCATAGGGCCTCACCATCACTTTTCCATGTTCTTCTGTCCTTGGAACAGACCGTCGCCTCACTCCATCTAAGATTGGAGACGCACCAATATCTTGGTGAAGGCTTCTCCTCCAAGTCTGTTTTGGACGACCTTGTTTCCTCTTGCCCCGTGAGTTCCATTCGAGAGCCTGCTTGGTTATATTACATGTCTCCTTCCGCAGGGAGGTATGGCCACTTTCTGTGCCTGACCTGGACCCATTCGTTCTTGGTTTGTTCTTGTACATCTATGGATAATTTTGATATCGAAATTTTAATATAGAATTATTTTGGCTAAAATTAAAGCCCAGAAAAATTTGTTCTGCCAAATTATGGAAGAGTTGAGATTGGGTAGAGAGAATGAAAGAAATGAGTGGAAATATGCGCCAAGGGACAGAAGGTACGAACGTTTTTGAGGAAGTAAGAAAATGTCATTTTAGGCCACAAGTAATTGGATTCAATAGTCTGATGTCACGTCGACCAGCAACGGCGAGCAGCTTGGTTCTAAACAAAGAAAATCGGTACTTTTTATTCTTCATGCTGGCTAGATCTTTTCATATGTCATGTGATCAGAATGTATAACAGTCAAAACATGATCATATTTATGTTTTTCTCCTCAGGATACACTTTTACGCTCATCGGAGAAGTATTTCATGCGTCATAAGGAGGGAAGTGACGTCATGACTGTTGAAGCCTATTGGTAGGGTTTTGAATTATTTATACTATGTACTGAATTTGAATGAATAAAAGACTAAAGCTGTGTTAATCTTTGTGAACGTCATCGGACGTAGACGATTCAATTGGACCAACGCAAAAACAATGTAAGGGTGATTAATATTTTAATACAGTGTTTAAGTTTATAATCATCATCCTGGGTTCGAGCCTCGCTCGGCGCATAGTTGGGTCCTTAGAAAAAGCTCTTTATTCACATTCTATCACCGTACTCACGTGTAAAATGAGTATCTGGCCGTTAACAGCGTTGTCTCTATCCGAAAAACTGTAATTTCGCCTGACAGGCAATATATGTCCCGTCCTAAATGTTAGGAGTTGCTGAAGGCCACGACCCATTGTAAAGCGCTTTGAGCACGTTAAGTGGATATTGCGCTATATAAAAGCTCTTTTTTTATCATTATGATGACACCGTTATCACCAACAACATAATCCATCAAGCTCGTACCATCTAACCCATCTAAAACATTTTAAAAAACTATTTAAACAAATAAATTCTTTCCTGAACCCAACAGAACACGACGGTGTGTCATTTTTGTGTTGACACCGGTATTAATTAACACAATCAGTGTGATGGATAATTAGAGCAGGAAAACCTTCAAATCGATTCAACAAATCTTGTCTCCGAGGACTTAAGCATCACCTGCGCCTTACCCCCCTCCCCCAAACACCTCCCTTCCCAATCACCCCCCCCCCCCACACACACACACACACACACAACTCCTTTTTAGGAAAAAAAGTAACCAGTAAAATTGAAAAAATGAAATATAAACAAATTGAAGTCCAAATTGTAATCATCGTACCGCTATAGATAGAACGAAGATGTCGTCACTCAGGTCTTTGTTATTGCTTTTTGCCATCCGCTTATATGAGTAATTATCACTTAACTGTATTAAGCCGACTATAAACGTTCAAGGTTACACATAGTTTTGTTTGTTGGTCCGTTATACTTCCGGATGGCAATGTTGTGACCATCTCAGCCAGGCGCATACTATCTATAAGAACAATATAATTAATCAAGTCGCCGTCTAATTTATCTAAATGATCAATTTTTTTTTGTTTAGAATAAGTAAACAACTAAATTCCTTCCTTGATGCCAACCTGCACGGTGTGCCATTTTTACATCGACACCGGTATTAAAGCACTTCGGGTGATGGATTAGAGCAGGAAAACCGTCAGATCGATTCAGCAAATCTTGTCTCCGAGGACTTAAGCAGCACCTGCGTCTTACCCCAACATCCCCCTCTCCCTCCTCCCCCCCCCCCCCCCTCTCCTCCGCCCAACCCCCCCCCCCACCCAAACTCCCAGCCCCATCGGTCTTTCCAATCTCTTATTTCCACCCACCACCCGGAAACTTTTCGTTTCAAAATTCACTTCGTTGAAAAATGTCCTAGGATAGAAATGGATTGGTTTTGGCCACTCTTGGAATTGAAGGATTAGATATAGCCCTGGTAAAAAGTTTAAAGTTGTTTTCGAAAAATAAAATAAATCAATTTAAAAAAAAACAAAACAAAAATACCCCCCCCCTCCCTCCGCTACTACCACCCTTAAAACTAACAGGGTTGTAGGTATTTGTTCATTTTATTTCTTCTAAAAATAAATGTCCCGATTGCCTCCATTTGATATGGACATATGCGACCCTTCGCCTCAAAACGGTATTAAGTCGGGTCGGTTAAGATGTTGAAAATTGAATTTATAGCCAGAAATATCAGACTTGTGTTGAGTTTGTATGTTTTATTGAGGAGAATGGATACCATATTTCAGGGTGCTGGTGTCAACAATTTATATTGTTGACCAATTTTAACATTAAATTCACATTTTAAGCATCTGGCTCGTTCCGACATAATACCGTTTTGAGAAGATGGGTCACATATAGTGCAATAACCATTAAACGAGCTCAAAGCGCTTTACAAATGGGCCCAGACCAACAGCAACATGTAGTCGTGACACGACGCCTGATAAGCGAACTTACATATTAATTTCCCGACAGAGACAACCCCGTTAACGGCCAGGTACTCATTTTACACCTGAGTATGGCGAGAAAGTTTAAGTAAATAGCCTTGTCCAAAGACTCAAATATGCGCAGAGTGGGCGAGGCAGGCTCGAACCCAGGACCTTCCGATCCGAAAGCGAGTTCCACACCACATATAGACCACATAGCCGCACATTAAAACCCCTTTAAGACAGTAGTGGGCCACAAAAATTCATGCATTCAATTCTATCCAATTTGCATCATCGGCCCTCTATATAATATGTAGACTGTATTATTATCGTGTACTATAATATTATTATACCAATATTTCCAATGAATCGATCAGATGATCTCTTGGGATATCCCTGGTTTATCTGGTCCCCTTGTGATATCTGCCATTTACCCCAAGCCATGTACCAAATCCCTCTTGGATTGAGTCGAATAATGTTGTATCAACTACCTAAGCTCAGATACGGGATAGATAAAGGCCAAGAGAATATTGTGGTTTTGTTAACAATACCAACCAACAAATAGTATTTATAATTTTATATTTATATATAAACTAATTACCATTTTTACTAATAAACGAAACAAAAACCAAAATAAAACACACAAAAAACCCCCAAAAAACAATAAAAGAATCCCCATAACCAGAGCGTTTATATAGAGCACTTAACCGCAACACGTAACATGTGAAACGTGACATGACGCCTGTCAGGCGATATTAACTTTTTATTTCCGACAGAGACAACGATGTTCACGGCGAGATACTCATTTTACACCTGAGTATGGCGAGAAAGTATAAGTAAATATACTTTTCCAAGGAGTCAAAAATGAGCAGAGCGGGCAAGGCAGGCTCGAACCCAGGACCTTCCGATCCGAAAGCGAGTGCCATACCACATAATATAGACCACATAGCCGCACATTAAAACCCCTTTAAGACAGTAGTGGGCCACAAAAATTCATTTTACACCTGAGTATGGCGAGAGAATATAAGTAAAAAGCCTTTTCTAAGATAAAGAGCAAGACAATATTATGTTTTTGTTAACAACAACTAACAAATAGTAGTTGTGAGTTTATATTCACATATGAACTGTATACCATTTTTTGCTAACTGTCGCGTTGCTAAATTACGACTTTTAAGTCTGGATGGGCTATAGATAGTATGCGCTTGGCTAAGAAGCTCATAACATTGCCATCCAGAAGTAAAACGGATCAACACACAAAACTGTGTGTATCCATGAACGTTTATAGTCGGGTTAATACAGTTCAGTGAGTATTACTCATAAACGCGGATGGCAAAAAACATCAACAAAGACCTGAGTGACGTCATCTTCGAACTATCTATAGATAGTATGCGCTTGGCTAAGAAGCTTATAATATTGCCATCCGGAAGTATAACGGACCAACACACAAAACTATGTGTATCCATGAACGTTTATAGTCAGGTTAATACAGTTCAGTGAGCATTACTCATAAACGCGGATGGCAAAAAACATCAACAAAGACCTGAGTGACGTCATCTTCGAACTATCTATATGATCTTGTGGTATGACACTAGCTTTCGAATCGGAAGGTCCTGGGTTCAAGCATTGCTTGACGCATAGTTGAGTCCTTAGAAAAAGGTTTTTATTCACATTCTCTCACCGTGCTTAATTGTAAAATGAGTATTTGGCCGTTAAAAGCACTGTTTCTGTCTGAAAATTAGTAATATCGTCTAATAGGCGTCATGTCTCGCCCTACTTTTTAAGTGTTGCTGTTGGCTTGGGACGTTTTCTAAAGTGCTTTGAGAACATTAATTGAATATTTTCTATATGGATGATGAAAATAATGTTTAGTTGGATTTTAATTTATGGTGGAGGTAGTGCTGCTCTTGAAAGATATTGTAATGGTGATGATGATGATGATGATGATGATGATGATGATGATGATGATGATGATGATGATGATGATGATGATGATGATGATGATAGTAACAATTATTCTTAAAACTAAAATTCAATAAATGATTGCATAAAAATATCATTACTGATTGATCGTCCATTTCTGTTGGTAAATACATGAATCAAATTGCTAGTCACTGGGTCTCGCCTAGCTTTTGGAGGAGAAAAAATTCAATTCCCAAAGGTATTCAGCATTTTCTAGTGCCAAGCTCCATAAAATGACCTAAATCACTCCACATAGCAAGTCGGGATCAAAGTAACCTCGTACCAAAATCGTCCAATCCCTAGGGAGGCCGGTCATGAATAGACGATTTGATGATGTCTAGAATTAAATCTAGACCGAGGTGATTGTCCATTCATTGCTCGACATTATTACGCAGATGGCCGCTGAGTTCAATTAGAGAGGAGAGGAGAAGAACAGCGTATTCATGGATGGTAGTACGGGCAGCGTGGCTCAGTGCTCAGTACGGTCTTTGCTTCCGCCACGAAAGGTAGAGTGTTCAATCACCCGCCGCTGCGCTGTGTGGCCTTGAGCAAGTCACTTCGCCCGAGCTCACTTTGCGGCGCTGCTCTGCGGCTGACGCCAGGGTTATTCCAGTCTTCCCTTGGAATAGACCATAAAGACAAATTTCCCCTTGGGAATGAATAAAGGGAATAGTATTTTTCGAAATGTTAGTATTTATTAATTTATTTTTGGAGCTTTTTTTTAGATTTTTTTTATAAAGCGCAATATCCACTAAATGAGCTCAATGCGCTTTACAATGGGTCCCTGGTCAAAAGCAACACTTAACATGTAGAACGGGACATAACGCCTTACAATTTTTTTTCGGACAAAGACAACACTGTTAACGGCCAGGTACTCATTTTACACTTGAGTATAGTGAGAGAATGTGAGTAAAGAGCCTTTTCCAAGGACTCAACTATCCGCCGGGCGAGGCTCGAACCCAGGAGCTTCCGTTCCGAAAGCGAATGTCATACCACAAGACCACATAGCCACACATTTGTGTCGGATTTTGACTCTCTGGAACATGTCAGAGGATTCAGTATTGAATGTGGACACGTGCGGCTATGTGGCCTAGTGGTATGACACTCTCTTTCGGATCGGAATGTCCTGGGTTCGAGCCTCGCTCGGCGCATAGTTGAGTCCTAGGAAAAGACTCACATTCGTTCACCCTACTCAGGTGTAACATGAGTACCTGGCCGCTAACAGCGTTGTCTTTTTCGGAAAAATTGTAATATCGTCGCCTAACAGGCGTCATCTCTCGTTATACATGTTGCGTGTTGCTGTTGGTCAAGAACCCTTTGTAAAGCGCTTTGAGCACTTTTAGTGGATATTGCGTTATATAAAAGCTCATTTTTTCGTTTTGTTTTTATTTTTTTTAAAATAGTTTTGAAATGGCTTTCGAAGAGGCGTGAAAATGTGTTGAAGATTTTTTTGTCTGTAATTGTTTTGTTTTGTCAGGCGGTTCTTGTGGTCTTGTGGTATGGCCTTCTGACTGGTGGATTTTGTGTTCGAGTACAACATTGGTCCGCGCGAAGTTTTGTCAGCAGAAAAAAAAACATGACCTTTTATATAACGCAATATCCACTAAACGTGCTCAACAGCAACCGCAACACATAACAAATAGGACGAGACATGACGCCTGTAAGCGATATGCAAATTTTTTTTTCTGACAGATATAAAAGCTGTTAACGTGCAGGTACTCATTTTACACTGAATACGATGAGTATAGAGCATTAGCTCCAATATACGCCGAGCCAGACTCGAACTAGGACCTTCCGATCAGAAAACACGTGTCTTACCAGAAGACCACATAGTTACACACAATCTCTCACCCGACTCAGGTAGTGTACAATAGGATTGAATAGTATGATGCAACGTCCACCCAACAACGAGACAATGAAAATCTTCATGCTGGCTTAGACTTTTTCACATGTCATGTGATCAGAATGTATAAAAGTCAAAACATGATCAGATTTATAATGTTTTTTCTCTTCTGGATACACTTTTATGCTTGTTGGAGAAGAATTTCATGAGGGCGTCCGCCATTGTTCCGATAGTTTAAAACCAGTTCCTAGATTACTATGCGGTTACTACGAGGGAAGTGACGTCACCACTGTTGAAGCCTATTAGTAATCAGAAGATGACAGCGTTGTCTGTAATGAAAAATATGTAATATAGCACTTCATGTTCTATGTTAAGTATTGATGTTGGCTTGAGACTTGAGGCTCCTTGTAAAGAGCTTTGAGCACATTTATTGAGTATTGGTAAATGGAGGTGGCAGTGGTGATCTTGACAGTTTTAATAATGGTCATGGTGATGATTATGTTTCTGATGATGCTGACGATGATGATGATGATGACGATGAGGATGATGATGATGACGATGAGGATGATGATGATGACGATGAGGATGATGATGATGATGATGATGATGATGATGATGATGATGATGAAGAAGAAGAAGAAGATCATGATGGTGATGATGATCCTGATGATGACCATGACGATGATGATGATGATGATGATGATGGAAATGATGATGATGATGATGATGATGATGATGATGATGATGATGATGATGATGATGATGATGATGATGAATAGATGAACTGACGATGTATATCTTCAAACCTAGACGGATGTGATTGTCTATTTACTGCTAAAAATCATCATTATCATCATCATCATCATCGTCATCATCACCATCATCATCATCACCATCATCATCACCATCATCATGATTTTCATTATTTATTTTTTCAGCTGGAACGTAATTCTTATGGCAAATATAAGGAATAAATCGCCACGTTCAATGTTGCAGGTTTTCACTGAGGGAGACAAAGGAATATAAAAACTGAAAATCTATCTCCACTTCAAGAAGATAAAAAAGATTTACGTTATTCATTCTTACTTTAGCTCGCCTAGGCATTCCATGAAAGGATATATATGTGACCCATCGTCTCAAAACGGTATGATGTCGGAAAGAGCCAGATGCTTAAAAGGTGAATTTAATGTTAAAACTAGTCAGCCACCCTAAAGTATGGTATCTATTCTCCTCAATAAAACTTACAAACTCAACACAAGTCTAATATTTCTGGCTATAAATTCGATTTTCAACATCTTAACCATCCCGACTTAATACTGTTTTGAGGCGAAGGGTCACATATAATCCATCAACCAAAAGCTTGATGTCAACATGAATCATCCATGTTGTCAAAATTGAGCAAATTGCGGGTTAATCATCTTCCCCAATAAAAAGAAATTAAGGTGTTTTTGAAGCGGGGCTCGAAACCTGGAACCTCTGGGCCAAGTTGCAATTCCTTTACCACTCAGCCCCTGAATTGAATAACGATGGATATAAAAATATCTTTAAAAAATAAACATTCTTTGGTAGCTTTTTTTTACCTGCATGCATAATTTTTGGAATAAATGATGTCTTGGGGAATTTTTAATGTCAAAAGTTGTATCTACTAATTTCTGTTTAGATGTCAAAAAGAAGAACAGCTGCAAAAGTAAAGAAAATACACAGAATGAATCCTATTCCTTAGTTTTAATTTCGTTGTATTCAAATTTATTCATCTGATATCTTTTTGATTTATTAACTCATTCAACCCTAGAGATTTTTAATACTTATCAAAATTGGAAAAAATGTGTTTAAACTGAACATGTGCATAGATGGTTTTATTCAACTACCATTAAGATGTAAAAACTAAAAAAAAATAACTTTGATTCTACGCCTATAATTTGTCTCAGAAAAATGTAATAAATAGGCATGGCTAAAAGTAACCCGGGTAAACAATGGATAAAGTCGGTGTTAGGGTTGAATGAGTTAAAGTAAACATTCTTTATGTGAAATTCTAGCGATGATTTAAACTGACAAGAGTTCATAACTTTGGTTAATTTCTAATTTTAAACGAGTCAAAACTTGATAGGGTTGGTCGACCCAAATTCGTACGCATTTTTTATACCTCCAATTCTAAAAGCTATTAAACAAAACAAACAAACTTGCGGTTTTATAGCGCAATATCCACCAAATGTGCTCAAAGCGCTTACAAGGGGTCCCTGACCAACAGCAACATGTAATAGAACATGTAAAGGCCTGTTAGGCGATATTAATTTTTTTTCTGACAGAGACAACGCTGTTAACGGCCAGATATTTATTTTACACCTGAGTATGGTGAGAGAATGTGAGTAAAGAGCCTTTTTCCAAGGACTCAACTATGCGCCGCCGAGCGAGGCTCGAACCCAGGACCTTCCGATACGAAAGCGAGTGTCATACCACAAGAC
Organism: Berghia stephanieae; assembly: GCF_034508935.2. Lineage (NCBI taxonomy): Eukaryota > Metazoa > Mollusca > Gastropoda > Nudibranchia > Aeolidiidae > Berghia > Berghia stephanieae. The sequence continues at coordinate 108,702,915 of NC_088360.1, forward strand.
CACATAGCCGCACAAAATCTTACTGCAGATTGGTTCAACTGAACTCTCTCCTATTTGAACAACTCAATTATTTGACGTCTTTGTTGGTTTGGTGCAAATACATGTGATGTGTTATCGCTTAACCTAGCAAAAAAAAAAAAAACCCAAACAAACAAACTGAAAATAATATAGTACCATGCTCCTCGCTCCAAATACGTACTCACTCACTCACTCATTCAACCCTTTCCAGGCCTGCTGGTATTTGAGGCGATGCAAGGGATTGTCACCTGTTCCTGTAGCAACAGCTATTCTTGAGGCCATCTCGGGGGACAGACTTCTCTGTTTTAGGTACCTCTGTACGGTACGTCTCCAAGTCTCCTTGGGGCGGCCTCGCTTCCTCTTCCATTGGGCTGTCAAATCGCAGATCCTTCCTTACCAGTGTTTCATCAGTTCTGCGACAGACATACCCCAATCATTTCCATTTTCTACCAAATATGTACGTTCATGGCCCACACCCGTACACGACTTGTCCCCAAACCCGTACAGCATTAAATTTTTAGCCTAATATATTTCCAAATAATAGAAAATCTATGACAGCGATGTGGTAGAATTTCAGCTTAGTTTATGTTAAAAGAGAGTGCGGTGATAGATGAAGTTGACGTTATTGTTATTGTTTTTTTTTTATGCCATCCACGTTTATGAGTAATTCTCACTTAACTGTATTATCCAGACTAAAATAGTTCATGGTTAACATGGTTTTGTGTGTTGGTCCCTTTTACTTCCGGATGGCAATGTTGTGAGCTTCTTAGCCATGCGCATACTATATATAGATAACAAAGACCTGAGTGACGTCAACTTCGATCTATCTATAAGTTAACGATGGCTACGATCTATCTCTCCAACACAGTTTCATACTTCGTATGTCTGAACTATTAATGACCCTCATACATTGCTTCATCTCTAAGGCTCTTGAGACATTTGAGCAAAGACCGACTGTTACTTATACGCAGGTCTTTCATCCAAACCCATTTATGGGCCTACTTTAACATTGCTGTAATATTGACAAGATGAGTCATTTTTGTGTGGAGATTTCCATTACAACGATGAGTCCAAAAGGAATTGGGTTATCAGAACTCCAAATAAGTGAACGTCGGCCACGACAAATTCATTATACCACTTATCGTTTCACGTCCCAGTCTAGTCAGGATTATGTTTTTGACATCAGAATCCTTCCATTCCCACAAAACCCCTCATTTTTATTGCCTAATTTGAAGGGTTAATCTTTATACTTCGAATTTTCGTTGTGACCCAGATTCGTAGCCCTGATCTGTCAATTTCTGTCTTACTTATTCTTGGCAGACATTTGAGAATTCCGTCCCGGATGGTGACTGGATTGTCTTAAAACTTGAGCATCCTTGAGAACTCATAATGATAATAATGATAATAATAATAATAATAATAATATAATAATAAATTATAATAATAATAATAATTTAATAATTATAATAATAATAAAAAAAAGAAACTTGTTGAGCGCCTTCCATGAAACCAAAAATCTCAAAGCGCTTTACAGAAAATGAATTACGTTACGAACATATGTAGGTATAATCAAAATGAAGTATTGAAACAAAATACACATTGCTTAAATAATAGTATACAACCATTACGATCAGCATGTTATAACGCGCAATATCCACTAAATGTGCTCAAAGCGCTTTACAAGAGGTCCCCAGCGACAGCAACACTTAACATGAGATATGACACGACCTGTCAGATGAAACTACATTTTTTTTAAATCGACAGGATCAACACTTGAGTTGGGTGAGAAAATGTGAGTAAAGAGGCTTTTCCAAGTACTCCGCTAGGCATTTCTCTGACTGAGACTCAAACCCTGAACCTGCTGGTCCGAAGGTGAGTGTCATATCAGAAGACCGCCAATGTTGCGCAATATAAACTCTGATATAATATTTTTTGAAATGATTGAACACATTGTATATTATTATTATCGTTTCCAGGTTCTTCATTCTGGAGATGTGGGTCCAGGAGAAGACAGGCCTTGTCTGGACGCCGTGTTCGATCGTTCTTGGGGCTAACCCACACTGGAGACTGACATCGACGACCCGGCACTGCCTTCCTCTGCCGTATTCTGGATAAAGACGTCGGGCACGGACAAAATATTAAGAATAAAGAGAAGAACCGCAATTAGAACCTACTCGTATATTCAGGACTTTTGAGCATTTTTGGACCATCCTGAAAGACTTTGTTTATTTCTAAACCTACTTAAAGTTAATTTTTCTTTTTTGTTTCTCCCCTGAAAACTACGAATTTTTGAAATTTCAAATTGGCAGTCCTGATGTAGATTCACAATAATCTGCAATCTGAAATCAATACTCAGTTATTAATCATTCCTGATGGTTTAATACACGAAATAGCATATTCTAAAATATTATTAAAAACGACGAGTACCTAAGGTCTATAGTTTTTTTTTAAAAGATAAAAGTGTGTTATTGATTTATATTTTGAGTTTTTTTTATATATCTAGATAGATAGATCAATATCCACTAAACGTATTCAAAGCGCTTTACAAGGGTACCTGACAAACAGCAACACTTAACATA
>NC_088360.1:108708011-108713011 GCF_034508935.2 Berghia stephanieae
CTAAAACAAGATGGAAAATGGCTCTTCGATTATGGGATGGTACCCTTAAGGGACTCTCAAATGCCGCGGCGGACATCAAAAATTAATGAAAACTGAGCACCAAGGAAATAATGATAAAATTCGGTGATTAACGAGTTTTTGTCTTCATTCTGTTTCTCCATAATGAGCCTACACGTTGATATAACACTTTTCTTTGTTCGGCTATGTGTTCTTGTGATATGAAATTCGCTTTCGGATCGGTAGGTCCTGGGTTCGAGCCTTGCTAGTTGTATAATTGAGTACTTGGAAAAAAGGCTCTTTACTCATTTTCTCTCACCGTTGTCAGGTGTAAAATGAGTACCTGGCCGTCAACAGCGTTGCGTGTGTCCGAAAAAAAAATGATATCGCCTAATAGGCGTCTTGTCCCGTCAAGTAAGGAAGAAAACTATGTTAAGAGTTTATGACTCATTGATTAAAAGTGTAATTGCGTTTGGCTGCACCATATGGTTTGGCGGATGCCGACTTAAAGATAAATCAAATTCAAATTATGAAAGCATCAAATATAACCATCCTCTTGATGGAGTAGAAAGAATTCATGGAAAAGCAATAGAAAGGAAATCATTCTCAATTACCAACAATAAAAAACATATTTTATACATGAATTTAGTATTTTACCATCTGGGAGAAGGTTTTGTCAGATTAAATGTAGAACTAACAAGTATAAATCAACGTTCGTTCCATCAGCAATAAAAATTTTGAATATTTCATATGATACAGAAAAACCAAGGATTGATTCGTTGACTGATTAATGATTAATTATTTAATGTTAGATTAAATGACCAATTGATAATGATGATAATTTTTGGTGTCGAATTGCCACAATTGTAACAAATTGAAAACGAAATGAACATGTTTATGTTGTGTATTTCGCACGTGTGAAAGAAAGAGAGGAAGAGAGAGAGAGAGAGAGAGAGAGAGAGAGAGAGAGAGAGAGAGAGAGAGAGAGAGAGAGAGAGAGAGAAAATAAGTAGGAGAAATATCTGTTCAATGGTACAGTTATCATTTAACGTATAACAAGTGTAACTAAATGACAAATTGCCATATTTATGGACAATAAAGATCTATTATTATTATTATTATTATTATTATTATTATTATTATTATTATTATTATTATTATTATTATTATTATTATTATTAAATGTTGAATGTTACTGTTGGCCTTGTAACGCGCTTTGAGCACGTTTAATGGATATTGCGCTATATAAAAGCTAACATCAAGAGATTTTCAGGATCGTGGACAGCTCATACGGCAGAGTCACGCTCTCACCGGTAGGCGGAGTTGTCGTACCAATAAGGTCGCGGGTTCAAACAACATCACCGCCGCGAAATTTTTTAATTCTCTATTGTCTTCTGGCACTTTCCTACTCACTCATCTCTTGTTGTTGCCAACATAAAGTGCCTGCTCCACTCACTTTTCTATATAAAAGCTCTTTTTAAAAAAAAATCGATATATCCGATTGACGTGTACTTGTTTACAGGTCCGATAACAAAACGAATTTCTTCGATGATTTCACTCACTATCACAAGCAAAAGGTTTCCGATTCTATCAACCTTCAGGTCCACCACCAGGTCCATGGATTTTGTCACATTGTCCCGGTTTCTATAGCGCGAAACAGACAATAGCAATTGCTTGCTACCCTTAGCACAGGACGCCAGTCTATTGCCAAGTACTTTCCGCTAGATCTAACAGATCCAGCTACCCAATCACTGTTAGGTGGATCGGGGGGTCTGAAAAAAAATCTCGACAGTAACCGGGATCGATTCCGATTCCCTATGGTTGTAAAGCGAGTGATCTAGCAACTGAGCTATCGGGATTCCCCCCCCCCCCCCACCCCCCATTCTACCATATTGAGGAGAAAATATATATAAGTAATGACGAAGTGCATAGTAATGAAAGAGTTTACATACCATTGTATGTGCTATAATCCTGATTTACCCAAGTACAACTAATTTTTCAATTTAAAAAAAAATGAGCTTCTTATATAGCGCAATATCCTCTAAACGTGCTCAAAGCGCTTTACAAGGGTTTCCTGGCCAACAGCAGCATTTAACATGTAGGGCGGAACATGACGCCTGTTACGCGATATTACTTTTTTCGGATAGAGACAACGCTGGTAACGACCAGGTACTTGTGGTCTTGTGGTATGACACTCGCTTTCAGATCGGAAGGTCCTGGGTTCGAGCCTCGCTCTGCGCATAGTTGAGTCCTTGGAAAAGACTCTTTACTCACATTCTCTCACCGTACTCAGGTGTAAAATGAGTACCCGACTAACAATTATCTGCTCTTCTCTAGAAAAAAACCCCACTTATATAAACATTGGGCCAGAAATATCGTCCTTCAAATATCGATCGATTTAAATGAACGTCTTCTTGGCAAAACCTCTCAGACCTGGGACCTCGCGAGGTCTTTAATATAATCCCAGGTTTGAGAGTTTTTGTCAAGATAATGGTCATTTAGGACGAGTTTCTGGACACAGTTTTGAATTAAAAATTTAAATCTAAATTAAATAAAAATTCTCTTTATTCATCCCATGGGTAAAATTTGTCTCTAGTGTTTATTCCAAGGGAAGACTGGAATAACCCAGGCGTCAGCCGCAGTGCAACACCTTAAAATGAATTAGGGCGAGGTGACTTGTGCTCAATGCCACAAAGCGCAATGGCGAGGAATCACACATTGTACCTTACGGGTACGAAGCAAACACTGTACCGCTGAGCCACACTGCCCCACAATAAATGTTTTTTCTCGATTACGACAGTCAGCTGGTTAAATACCAACCCAAATTCACATGATTTATTTTTGTGCGGCTATGTGGTCTAGTGGTATGACACTCGCTTTCGGATTGGAAGGACCTGGGTTAGAGTCTCGCTCGGCGCATAGTTGAGTCAATGGAAAAGACTCTTTACTCACATTCTCTCAGGTGTAAAATGAGTACCTGTCCGTTTACAGCGTTGCCTCTGTCCGAATTATATTGTAACATCGCCTAACAGGCGTTATGTCCCGTTCTAATTGTTAAATTTTGCTTTTGGCCAGGGAACTTTGTAAAGCGCTTTGAGTACATTTAGTGGATATTGCTCTATATAAAAGCTCAATCTTTTTTTTTTTTTTTTTTTTTTTTTTTTTTTTTTTTTTGGTTTTGCTATACCTGTCTTTGGTCTTGTGTCAATACTGTAGACGTGCATAAACAAATGGACAACTCTCCCTGTCGGCTACTCACTCACAACTCGCCTACTAGCCATCAGTCAGTACTCAGCATTTAAGCTTTGTTTACACAGAGATGATGATTTCAAAATACAGGGGACCGCTATCCATCCGTCGGATAAACACAATTGACCTATGGATTCTCCTCTCTCTCTCTCTCTCTCTCTCTCTCTCTCTCTCTCTCTCTCTCTCTCTCTCTCTCTCTCTCTCTCTCCCTCTCTCTATCTATCTATCTATCTATCTCTCTCTATCTATCTATCTATCTATCTATCTCTCTCTCTATATATATATCTATCTATCTCTCTCTCTCTCTCACTCACACACACACACACACACACACACACACATATACTTTCCATCCCTTTGAACATTAACGGTATCCAGAGCTAAGATTTGATATCATAGTGACTAATACATTTGAAAAACACTGTATGCATGAGACTAACCCTATAATTCTATAAGTGGCGACTGGATATTCCATACGAAAGTCAAAGTGTCGTCTAGTGGTAGGAAACTCGCCTCCAGATCGGAAGGTCCTGGGTTCGAGTCCCGGTCTAAACGGCGCATAATTGAGTCTTTGGAAAAGACAATATATCACCGTATCCAGGTTTAAAATGAGTAACCTTGCTGTTAACAGCGTTGTCTTATTGGAACAAGTTGTAATATCACCTAGCAGGCGACATGTCACGTGTTGCTGTTGTCTTGGGAGCCTATGCAAAGCGCATTGGGCACATGTAGTCAATATTGCGCTATATAAAAGCTCAGGTCTGTTTTAGATTTTAAAAACATTTTTCTTGCATGAGACAAACTTTCTACGTCTACAAGTGGAGACTGGTTATTCCATACGAATGTCAAAGTGCAGGGTTTACTTGTTTTGACTGGAAGAAACATCATAAAAGATTCCACTAAAAGACTGCCTGCATTGCACACAACGCCAGGAAATACTTGGTTTCCTCAAATCGCCTCGCTCTTAACAGGACATGGCAGAACTGCATCAAATATGTGCAGCTGGAAACTTGGGAACAGTGATGTCTGCCGGAAATGTCAGGCAGCTCCAGAGACCAGCGATCACATCGTCCTCCACTGCCCAGTAACTAAATTTGAAGGTGGCTATGAAACAGTCCTTAGGGCGGAGGAAGACTTTCAAAGTTGGGTTGACGAAATGAATTTGGAGGTGTAGTCATACGCTACTACTACTACTACTACTACTACTACTACTACTACTACTACTACTACTACTACTACTACTACTACTACTACTACTACTACTACTACTACTACTACTGGTACCATGTTTATCGTTTTGGTGACGTAAGATTTTCGATCGAAACTTTCAAATTTTTAAATCTTTTTTTACCTCTCGATTCTCTCCGTATTACAATTTGCCTAGATGGATTAGACTGATACCCTACTGTTTAAGGGTAAACGAGTGAACCTCACTATCAAATTAAGTTACTATGGGGGGAGGGGGGACAGGCACTGGTGTAAAATAAAGATCTGAAAAAGTGTGTATGAAGGGTGTCAGATCAAGCGAGAAAGAAAAATACAAGAAACAGACCAACCCCAAACAATGAGTTTACCTCGACTGGAGATCGTATCCCAGGCCTTCTGTGTAATGGTAGCACGTCTGACCGGGATCATAAGATCTGAGGTTCGATCACCAGTTTAGGTAGACTCATTTTTTTGGTTCTTTTTTTTTTCTTTTTTTTGTTTTTGTATATTTTTCTTTCTTGCTTTGTCTGGCACCGTTCATACACACT
>NC_088360.1:108715511-108733011 GCF_034508935.2 Berghia stephanieae
CTTAAAACTTTAGCCAGAAAAATCGTCCTTAAAATATTTGATCGATTAGATTCAGCCTCAGCAGTGAACGGGTTGCTGAGTTTGTTAGATTTGGCGGAAAGTACTTTGCGATAGCCAAGTGTCCTATCCATAGGATAGCAAGTAATTGCTATGGTCCATTTCAAGCCATAGAAACCGGGATAAACTCCGGCTCCATGAGCCAAATGGCTGTGAAAGACTGTTTTATAAAACAACTCTTTATCTTTTTTCTTCACTTTTATTTTGTTTTATTCAATAAGACTGTTGGTAACCCGAATCAAGTGCTGTTTATTCAGAAAACCTTTAACAAAGGGGGTTAGCGTGGCTCAGCGGTACGGTCTTTGCTTCGTACCTGAAAGGTACCGAGTTCGATCGTCCATCGCAACGCTGTGTGGCCTTGAGCAAGTCACCTCGCCCTAGCTCAATTTGCGGCGCTGCACTGCAGCTAACGCATGGGTTATACCGGTCTTCCCTTTGAATAGACCCTTGAGAAAACTCTTCTCCTTTTTTTTTCTTTCCGTAAAACTCAAACCGTTACGGAAACGCAGACAGACAAACCAAATCCAAAGAATTTCTGGAATGACAGAATTTATGAAGGACAACAGACAAAACCGAAAGGACTCTGCTGATCCGATGACGTCTTCGCCAAACAAGCAGCTTCGAATTGCGTCGTGGAACGTTCGCACCATGTATGACGCAGGAAAAAGCTCTCAAGTTGTGACTGATATGAGAAGATACAGGCTGCATATACTTGGAGTAAGCGAAACCCACGGGATACAATCCAGACAGAAACACATCAAGTCTGGGGAGAAGATTTTATATTCAGGGAGAGAGAACGGGATTCATACACAGGAAGATAACAAAGAAAATATTGGACTGGAACCCTCAGGGCAGAAGATTAAAGGGAAGGCCACGAGGATTATGGAGAAGAATTAAAGAAGCTGATATACAGAGAAGTGGTAAGACTTGGAATGAGATAAAAAAGTTAGCTCGGTATAGAGAAGGGTAGAAACTGTTTGTCTGTGGCCTGTACCCTGACCCAGGGTGAAAAAGGCAATTATGATGATGATGATGATGATGATAATGATGATGATGGTGATGATGATGATGATGATGGTGATAGAGAAAACTCTCATCCCTTTATGGGATAAATAAAGGCAATTTTATTTTATTTTAAAAAAATTATTACCTCTCTTTTTAATGTTAATCAGAAAATCTTTTCCACAAACTTCAGTGATTAAAACAATAGAGTTCAACGGTCTTGACGTCACTTCCCTCATAGTGACGCTTAGTAACTAAGAAACTGGTTCTAAAGAATCGGAACAATGGCCGACGAGCACAGAGTGTTTACAGAGGAGAAAAACATTATAAATCTGATCATATTTTGGCTTTTATACATTCAGATCACATGACATGTGAAAAAGTTCTAGCCAGCATGAAAAACAAGAAGTACCGATATTCTGGGCAGAAGTGACATCAGAATATGGATTCATATTTCAAACTTATATAAAATTCTAAGACCAAGACTTCTTTAGTCAGGGGTTATGTGGTCTACTGGTATGACACTCGCTTTCGGATCGGAAGGTCCTGGGTCCAGCCTCGCTCGGCGCATAGTCGAAGTCCTTGGTAAAGACTCTTTATCCTCACATTCTCTCACCGTACTGTCCCTGTCCGAATAAACTGTAATATCGTCTAACAGACTTCAGTCATGTCACTGGCATCCTACATGTTAAGTGTTACTGTTGGCGAAGGAAACCCATTGTGGATATTGCGCTATATAAAAGCTCAAAGTTTTAAAACATACTATTGAGAGGTTATTGGAATCGAGCGATGTAAGAGCTTTAAGTTTTCAGACCCAAATTAATAAAAGTGTTTTGTCAAAGTACGGCCGAGTCAGTCATGACTCCAAAAATGGGTCGATAGCACCTGTCAGCTGCCATCAAAGGTTTCCAATCTTGTGGGGGGGGGGGGGGGGGGGGTTTCTTCTGCTTGGCGGATACAAAAATTATATCTAAGGAGTAAAAAGATATTGGGCTAAACGCATATTCAAAAAAGGATTATTCAATTAAGATGTGTGATAGCCAACTTACTTCACGGCGTTTGTGTATGTTGAACCCGTGACCCCAAGGAATCGGGAAGAGTGGTGGCTCAAGATAGACATAGAGTTTGAAACCATTTTTTTTTTTTTTGAGTGGTGGATAGCTCAAACGGTAGAGTCACGCTCTCCCCGGCCAGGTGGAGTTGTACCAGTAAGGTCGCGGGTTCGAGTCGCCATCGCCGCCGCAAAATTTTTATTGTCTATTCTCTTCTGGCACTGGATGGGTAGTTGGGTCTATTAGATCTGGAGGAGAGTACTTTGCGAAATACTATCCAAATGATAGCAAGCAATTGCTTTTGTCCATTTCACGATATAGAAACTGGGATAAACTCCGGCTCCATGCGCCTAATGGCTCTGATGGACTACAATATATATATATATATATATATATATATATATATATATATATATATATATATATATATATATATTATTATAATGTAAATTTTCACTCACATTTTTTGCCTAATCACCACTACACAGAGAAACAACTTTAGTTTGGAGTTTTCTACGGACATGACAGAATGGATTATGCCGACTGAAGAAGTGTGAATTAAAGGAAAAACACAGAAACGAGTCGTCTCGGCAAAAAATGTGAGTGAAAATTTACATATATATTAGCTCTAACCACCATTATCGAGCACTTTCGTACCTACAAGTACCCACCAACACTCATAAATATATATATTATTATATATTATACAACATGTTCCAAACTAACAGCAACACTTTACATGTTGGAGACATGACACCTTTATGACGAAATTATAATTCTCTTTCAACAAGCACACCACCTTCACAGGTCAGGTACTCATTTTATATGAGTATGAAGAGAGAATGTGAGTAAAAAGCCCTTACCAAGGATTCTTCTTCTTCTTCTTCTTCGTTCCCGTCACGTCACATGGTCAGTCCGGTCTGGTGAATGAAGCCCACAGTGGTCCTGAGGTCGTCCTCACTGCCGTACAGCTTCTTTGAGTATGGGGTTGGGTCAGGCCAGAAGTTCCTTCTCAACTGGTTGTACTTTGGACATTCCATTAGGACATGATGTCCATTTTCATTTTCAAGTCCGCAGTCACATTGTCCAGAGGCACCTGCTCTGGACATCCTCCACATATGTTCCTTTAACTGGTTGTGTCCAGTTCTCAGTCTGAAGATGATGACCTGTTCCTTTCTGTCGAGCACCTTGATTGGGTCATTCATGTTGTATTCTGGGTGCTTCTCTCTCTCCATCTCTGAGACTGGATAAATTTGGCCATTTTGTTAATTTCTCCTGTTGAGTACATTGGGGAGGGTTGCTGCATGCGACTGCCTGCCTTTGCCAGTTGGTCAGCGATCTGATTTCCAAGTATCCCACAGTGTCCTGGAATCCACTGCAGTATAATGTTGGTAAACTTGCTTAGCTTCATGAGGTCTTCCACCAAGGCGTCTATATCATCCGCAAAGGACATCATTATATCCTCCAGAATTTTCTTAGCATCTGTTAAAATCACTATGTGTCTTGGTTTTTCATTTTCTGAGAGGATTTGCTTAACAGCTTCATGGATTGCATCTGCCTCTGACTTGTAGATTGAAGTGCGAGTACCAGTCGGTTTGCTGATCTCCTTTTGTTGACCATTTGTGTACTCGATGTGCACTCCCAGGCCCCCGCACGTGTGTTCTTTACTGCATGAACCATCGGTATAGATTCTTGTCCATTTTTTTCCAGGGTAGTTTTGATCAATGCACTTCTGTACAGACTTCTTGATTTCTTCGCCGTGTTTTTGTTTTGTTGAAATGTCACCAACGGAAGTCTTGATTTTCAAGTGATTTTTCCTTTTCCAAATTGGTACTCTGATATTTGCTTTGCATTTTTGGATCATTATTCCGTCAAGTTCGTGATCTTTTTCAATTTGCTGGGCTCTTTCAATAAAGTGGGATCTTTTCAGCCGCCTAGTTTTCTTTTGTTGCGCTCTAGCGTGAAGAGGCTGATCTGTCATTGTTTTCACGTCTGTGTATTGTTTCAAAATTTTTGATTCTCTTCTTTCTGATAGAGATGTAAGTCCTGTTATGGTTTCCATTGCATGAATCGGTGTCGATTTCATTCCTCCACTTATTATCCTCATGTTGCTGTTTTGCAATTTGTCCAGTTTTTCCATTTGAGTTTTGGAGCAGTTTCCCCATGCAGATATCCCGTATTCTAGCGCTGGTCTCACATATTACCAAGGATTCTACTTTGCTTCGCTAGAGAGGGACTCGAACCCACAGGCCCGTAGCCCGTAACAAATGTCATGCATTTCACAAGACGCAAAGCCGAAAAATAATTCAAAGTTTTCATCTCTTTCCAATTGTCTCAAAAGCAGGAGGTCAGAGATATAAAAACTTAATCTTTTATATAACGTAGTATCCAATACATGTATTCAAAGCGCCTTACAAGGGGTCCCAAGCGAATTTGTTCGATTTACAATGAGGGTGAACAAGAGAGAGTTAACAAGACCTGTTATGCGATATTACATTTTTTTCGGACATAGACAACGGCAAGATAATCACTTTACACCTAAATACGATGAGAGAATGTGAGTATAGATCTTTTTCCAATGACTCAACTATGCGCCTCTCGGGACTCGAACCCAGAACCTATCGATTCAAATGACCCTCGTCTTGACAAAGCCTCTCAAACCTGGGAGTTCGCAATGATGAGACAGAACTGCAATGTACGAAAAGGAAAAGAACTGGAATAGTTATTCTTAAAGGTCTCAACTATGCGTTTGGCTCGAACCCAGGACCTTCCGATTCGAAAGCAAGTGTCATACCACAAGACCACATAGTAGAATCAATAACTTTGCCCACCGTTTATGCGGCTATATGGTCTTGTGGTATGATACTCGCTTTCGGATCGGAAGGTCCTGGGTTCGAGCCTCGCGCTCGGCGCATAGTTGAGTCCTTGGAAAAGGCTCTTTACTCACTTTATCTCACCGTACTCAGGTGTAAAATGGGTACCTGACCGTTAACAGCGTTGTCTTTGTCCGAAAAATTGTTATATCGCCTTACAGGCGGCATGTTCTGTCCTACATGTTAAATGTTGCTGTTGACCAGGGACCCCTTGTAAAACGCTTTGAGCACATTTAGTGGATATTGCGCTATATAAAGCTCATTTTAAAAAAACAAATTATTATCGTCACTTTGCAAAATATTTTTTGTATATTAGAATTCCCTTTTATTCATCCCATAGGGGAAATTTGTCTCTACGGTCCATTCCAAGGGAAGACTGGAATAACCCAGGCGTCAGCCGCCGTGCAGCGCCGCAAATTGAGCTTGCACGAGGTGACTTGCTTAAGGCAAGACAGGGCAGCGGCGGGCGATCGAACTCGCTACCTTTCGGGTACGAAGCAAAGGCGTACCACTGAGCCACGCTGCCCCCGTGAATGCGTATGTATGTGTGTCTGTGTGTGTATGTGTGTTTATGTGAGTGAGTGTGCTCAGGTTATTGAAAGGCCGAGTAGCTCTGCTGAGAAACAGAAACTGAGTGGTAAATAATGGTGAATTGAGTGGACTCCAACAATCCAATAAACCAAGGCAGTATCCGGCTATTTAAACAATAAATGACCCTGCCCTTCCATAATGACCTTGACCCTCGCCAGAAGATCATGTGTATAGATAGTTCGAAGATGTCGTCACTCAGGTCTTTGTTATTTTATTTTTCCATCCGCGGTTGTGAGCGATTCTCACTAAAATGTATTTACCAGACTATAAACCTTCAAGATTACACATAGTTTTATCTGTTGGTTCATTATAGTTCCGGATGGCAATGTTATGAGCTTCTTAGCCAAGCGCATACTATCTATAGATAATATGCACTTGGCTAAGAAGTTCACAACATTGCCATCCGGAATTAAAACTGGCCAACACGCAAAAACGTGTGTAACCTTGAAGGTTTATAGTCTGGTTAATACAGTTTAGTGAGAAGTACTCATAAACGCGGATGGCAAAAAACAATAACAACGACATGAGTGATGTCATCTTCGAACTATCTATAGATAGAATGCGCTTGGCCAAGGAGTTCACAACATTGCCATCCGGAAGTATAACGGACCAACACACAAACTCTGTGTAACCATGAACTTTTATAGTCTGGTTAATACAGGTTAGTGAGAACAACTCATAAACGCGGATGGCAAAAAACAATAACAAAGACATGAGTGACGTCATCTTCGAACTATCTATAGTAAACATTGTTAACGAAAGAGTGGAAATAGACAGGCTTCGTATGGCAACAAAACAGACAATGGACGTTTCGGGCACAAACCCTTCGTCAGCACAACAATACACAAATTATAACATGGAAAACAATAAAATAAAATAAAATGCAAAATAACTTGTATCGTCTGTACTCTACTCTTTTGTTAGTATTTTCACGATCATCAGATAATTCAGGCAGCCCCAACCGTTTCTATAGTAAACATTAATTGCTTCTGGCCTGGTCTGGGATTCACCGGAAGGAAACTGACGTTGGATTTCACCCCGTCCTAAAAGAGGAGAGATAGTCTCGTACGGCAATGCCATTAATGTTTCTAGATAGGTTGTGGCGATGGGTATTATTCAGTAAGGTCGTGGGTTCCAGTCCCCACCGCCGCAAAGATTATATTCTCTATTTATTGTCTTCTGTCACTTTTCTACTCACTTCATTTCTTGTCATTGTTAACATACGTGCCTGCTCCACTCACTTTTTCTGAATTAATATTCACCCCCAATATCGGAGTTTACTCAATGTCTCAATCGTCTTTATATTATAGATAAAACGAAGTTGACGTCACTCAGGTCTTTGTTATTGTTTTTTTTTTTTTTGCATCACTGTATGAGTATCCACTAACTGTTAGATATTTCGAAGTACGATCATCACTTGTTATTTTGCCATCCCGTTGTGAGTTGTTCTCACTAAACTGTATTAACAGACTATAAAAGTTCATGGTTACACAGAGTTTGTGTGTTGGTCCGTTATACTTCCGGATGGCAATGTTGTGAACTCCTTGGCCAAGCGCATTCTATCTATTGACACGTGTGTTGGTCCGTTATACTTCCGGATGGCAATGTTGTGAGCTTCTTAGTCAAGCGCATACTATCTATAATATGTTTGTGTTGGGTAATAGCTTAACTGCTACTGCCTAACAAACTTCTTGGCGTTTTTGTGTTGAACCCATGACCTCAAGAAGTCAGGAGAGCGGTTCAAGATAGACGATGCTTGAAACCACTTTTTTTTTTTTTTGGGGGGGGGGGGGGGGGAGTGACGGATGGCTTCGACTGTAGAGCTACCCTCTCCTGGCCAGGCGGAGTTGTCGCGGGATCGAGCCCCCATCGACGCAAAGGTTTTTACTCTCTTTTTATTGTCTTCTGGCACTTTTCTGCTCACCTCATTTCTTGCTATTTTTCTTGACTTGTGTGAAATTTTGATAGAGATAATTCGAAACGCACACTGGGCATTTCTTTTCTGTTGAACCGTGCCTTTCAGTGCAATAATATATCGTGCTCTAAGAGCTTCACACGCATTGGAACCGGTAAAGATCCTCGGTGCTCTCGAGATTTCTTTTTCTGACCACCCAACCCCCCCCCCCCCCCACCATGTACATCCAGCAGCGATTGGGTAGCTGGATCTGTTAGTTCTGGCTGAAATACATTGCGAAACTAGCATCTTATCCAAAGGTTAGTGGGGAATTGCTATCTATTTTCAGTTTAACGCTGTAGAAACCGGAATAAACTCCTGCTCCACGAGCCTGGTGGCTCTCAAGCACCACTTTTAAGGACAAGGCCAAGATTATATTTTCTCTTTTACAAAACGTTTAGAAGATTTACTTTTCGAATACAAAGTAAAACTGAGAAGGAGAAATCGAGCAAAAAAGGACGCGTAAAGGAAACAGAGAATTATTTATTGAGAAATTAATTGAAATTCTGTCACAAGGGGAGAAAAACAACAAAACATTATGAATCAAATACTCGTTACAAAAATAAATCGTTTTCCGCCACGAAACCTGATACCAATGGGAATATTGATTTAGAAATACTACCGCGTCACGTTCAACTGCCTGTCACTTGCATGATGAAATAATATGATGAAGCTCAATTCTCTCCCCCACCCCTGGCACAATCATCCCCCACACTAAAAATTGGGAAGGAAAAGAAACAAAATAATTTGTTACTAACCGCCTCAAAACGGTATAAATCTGTAGTCAAAGAGTACAAGGCCACGCTATTTCGACTATCCGTGCAAACTACAAAGGCATTACCATCAAAAGTATGTGTTTAAGTAATACACTCACTAGCTCTATCCAATACATCAATCGCACCAACACACAAAACTGTGTGTACCCTTAAACGTTTATAGAAGATGTGCGTTTTGCTAAAAAAACTCACAACAATGACAACCGGAAATATTCACGTACCAACACACAAAACTATGTGTAATCTTGGAGGTGTATAGTCTGGTTAGTGAGAATTACTCATAAACATGGATGGTAAAAAAAAAAAACAAAAAAAAAAAACAAAACAATAACAACTTCGTTCCATCTATTATAGATAGAATGCGCTTGGCCAAGGAGTTCACAACATTGCCATCCGGAAGTATAACGGACCAATACACAAACTCTGTGTAACCATAAACTTTTATAGTCTGGTTAATACAGTTTAGTGAGAACAACTCACAAACGCGGATGGCAAAAACAATAACAAAGGCCTTGAGTGACGTCATCTTCGAACTATCTATAGATAGTATGCAGTGGTCATCAGCCTTTGTAATTTTTCATACGCGTTTGTGATTGTTCTCATAAACTGTATAACCAGACTATAAAAGTCAGTTAAACACAATTTGTGGTGTCGTACTTCCGGATGGCAATGTTGTGAACTCCTTGGCCAAGCGCATTCTATCTATAGTCTGATTGAGCGAATCTAGTCGTAAAACCTTATCTCACAATTGAAGGTTTAAAACCAATAACAATACTAACGAAAGAGTAAAAATGGAGAAGATTGATATTGGAACAAACAGACGATTGGAGTTTCGGTACAAACTGTATCGTCAGCAAAACATACACAAATTACCGTGAACCACAATAAATGAATACTGGCAACCACCATCGAGTACAGACGATACAAGTATTGAATTAGATTTATTTGGGTTTTCCCGTTAATTTGTGTATTGTTGTGCTGACGAAGGGTTTGTACCCGAAACGTCCATTGTCTGTAT
Source organism: Berghia stephanieae (assembly GCF_034508935.2). Taxonomy (NCBI): domain Eukaryota; kingdom Metazoa; phylum Mollusca; class Gastropoda; order Nudibranchia; family Aeolidiidae; genus Berghia; species Berghia stephanieae. Next base: position 108,724,835 of record NC_088360.1, read on the forward strand.
TGTTCCCATACGAAGCCTCTCCATTTTCACTCTTTCCTCAGTATTTTACGATCACCGGCTTCAGGCAACCCCTACCGTTTTCTACTAAACCAATAACAAAGAGCATAGCAAAGTCAACTCCATTCATATTTATATGAGGGGATAACCTGGCTTTGAGTCTGTGTGTCACGAATCACGTACTTTGATTAGTCGAAAATTGACTGTATAAATTCATGGAAATATTATTTCGGAAGGCCCGATTATTTTTCTGAGTGAACAAAACTCACAATCACAGAACTCACAATAAGCCACGCCTCTGATGAGAATAGTTTCTTTTATGTCGATCTTTGTATACGCATCTAAAGTCATAACGTCATTTCCCTCGTAATGACGCATTGTAACTTAGTAAGAGGCTCTAAACTATCGGAACAATGGCGGAGGCTTTATGAAATATTTCTCCGACGAACATAAAAGAGTATCCAGAGGAAAACAAAAGATTATAAATCTGATCATGTTTTGACTTTTACACATTCTGATCACAAGACATATTAAAAGTTCTAGCCAGCATGAAGAATAAAAAGTAAAGATTCTCTTTGCTGGGCGACGTGACATCAGACTATTGAATCCAATTATGAAAATCGCCAATCAAGGGGTTGAATTTGGTAACATTCGTGTTCACTTATTTTTTGATAATTTTAAATTTAAATTCTGTATTACCATTCTTCTTCTTTTTCTTCTTCTTCTTCTTCTTCTTCTTCTTCTTCTTCTATTATTATTATTATTTTATTATTATTATATTATTATTATTATTATTATTATTATTATTATTATTATTATTATTATATTATTATTATTATTATTTGATAAAGCGCCGGTATCCACAAATAGTGCTCAGAGGCGCTTTACAATAGTTTTTTGGTATCACAGAAGATCATTCATTCTACTAGAAATTCACCACAACGGTCTCACACAAAATATTATCTTGTTCATATATCACATAGAATATCACGGTGAGCAGAATGAAAAAGATTGGTTTTTGAATGCCGTTTTGAAGCCTGGCAGACTTTCACATTGTCGGGGTTTTTTGGTGGTAAAGAATTCCATAGGATCGGAGCCGAAAATGCAAAACCACGCTTTGTAAACATTGATCTAGGGTTTATCACCACCCTTATACAATTAATACCGATTTAAGACGGTGAATTTAAATGTGTTATCATAGATTATAAATAATGCCTTTATATAGCGCCTAACATTTACAGTTGTGCTCTGCGGCCGTTTAACTTAATGTCTTGTGCGGCTATGTGGTCTAGTGGTATGACACTCTCTTTCGGATAGGACGGTCTGGGATTGAGCCTCGATCGGCGCATAGTTGAGTCCTTGGAGAAGGATCTTTACTCACATTCTCTCACCTTAATCAGGTGTGAAATGGAGTACCTACTTAGCCGCTATCAGCGTTGGCTCTTTCCGAAAAAATTGTAGTATCGCCTAACAGGCGTCGTGTCCCGTCCTAAATGTTAAATGTTGCTGTTCGCCAGGGACCCCTTGTAAAGCGCTTTGAACACGTTTAATGGATATTGCGCTAAAAGCTTTAAAGCTCAATATAAGCTAACCTAAACAAGAAACAATTTATGACAGCACAAAATAAGCATATCTAGATACATACAAACACAAATTTCATAATTAAAAGTAACCATTAAAAGAACATCTCCGTTACAATATCATTAACGTGAAAAAAAGCTACTAGGGTAGGCCTAAATTAATTTAAATTGAGCTTTTGTATAGCTCAATATCCACTAAACGTGCAGAAGTCGCTTTACAAGGGATCCATGACAAACAGCAACACGTAACATGTAGAACGAAACATGACGCCGCCTGTTAGGTGTTATTACAATTTTTTCGACATAGACAATGCTGTTAATGGCCAGCTACTCATTTTATACCTGAGTGAATGTGAGTAAAGGGCCTTTTCAAAGGACTCATCAACAATTCGCCGAGCGAGGCTCGAACCCAGGACCTTCAGATCCGAAAGCCAGTGTCATACCACAAGGACAAATATAGAGCCTAACATTTACAGTTGTTGTCCTCTGCGGCGCTTTATATCATAGAAACTGACCAGAACAAAAAATTATGACAGCACAAAATAAGCATATCTACATACAAACACAAATTTCATAATAAAAAATGACCATTAAAAGAGCATTCCGTTCCTAGCTATATCATTAACGTGAATGAAACTAGATTTTTTCATAAAAGCTACTCGGGTAGTTATAGAACTGAACACGTGTGTATGACAGGTGCCAGACAAAACAAGAAAAAAAAATAGAAGAAACAAATACCATCGCTTAAAATCCCACGACTCGACGGGGGATCGAACCTCAGACCTAGGGGAGTCTGGGGAGGTAGACTGAGAATTAATTTAAGAAAAACAAAAGAAAAACTTGAGCTTTTATATAGCGCAATAAATATCCACTTTATGTACTCAAAGCGCTTTACAAGGGGTCCCTAACCTATAGCAACATTTAACATTTAGAACTAGACATTACGCCTGTTTGGCGAAATTATATTTTTATCCGACAGAGACAAAGCTGATAACGGCCGGGTACTCACTTTACACTTGAGTACGATGGGAGAATGTGAGTAAAGAGCCTTCTCAAAGGATTCAACTATACGCCAAATGAGGCTCGAACACATGACCTTGCATTCCGAAATCGAGTATCATACCACAAGACCACATAATAGCCGCACAGTTATATGTAGATAGTACCTGAGATAATTTTTTTTCAAAAATGTGATAGTAATTTAATTTGTCTAGGTGTTCCATCCAATCCTACTCAGAACGTTGGGAATGGCATTTCAATTGATGATTGGAATAATTCAAGCCAAAGAAGTGATGGAGCTATAAACACACCTAGGGGAGTCTGGGGAGGTAGACGGAGAATGAATAGCTGTTCTGGAATCCACTCGGGAGTACGAGGTTAATGAATTAATAATAGTCTGATTGGGGGCTTTAGTTTCTAATGCCTGTTTGATTACGGGCATGGCATTGGTTGGAATGATATCAAGTCTTTTCCTATCGCTTGCTGTACTTTGAAAAACGCGGGTTTCTTTTGGGTTGTTTTTTTCTCTGTTGTTGTTGTTTGTTTGTTTTTTGGGGGGTTTTTTGTGTTTTTTTTTGTTTTTTTTTTTTTTTTGGGGGGGGGGGGGTTGTCTAGATATCTCGTTTTTATGTAAATCCATTGATTAAAATGTGCGGCTATATGTGATCTGATGTGGTATGACATCTGCTATCGGAATAGAAGGGCTTGAGTCAAAGCCTCTCTAGGCGAATAGTTGAGTCATTGGAAAAAAGACTCTTTAGTCTCATTCTCTCACCGTATTCAAGTGTAAAATGAGAACCTGGTCGTTAATAATAATAGTCTCTGTCATGCCTCGGCCTACATGTTAAGTGTTGCTGTTGGCCAGTGACCCTTTGTAAAGCAGTTTGAAAATACGTTTAGTTTATTTAAAGTAGTCATTCAAAGCCATTGGGCCCATGGAGCCGGAGTTAATCCCGGTTTCTAAAGCGGAAATGGACAATAGCAATTGCTTGCTAGCCTTTGGACAGGACGCTAATCTTTTGCAAAGTACTTTCCGCCAAATCTAATAGACTCAGCTACCCATTTACTGCTGAGTGGACGGGGGGGGGGGGGGGCGCTCAGAAAAAAATCTCGACTACACCCGGCATCGATCGCGGCCCCTTTGCATGTAAAGCGAGTGCTCTATCAACTGAGCTATCAGGACCCCCGTTTAGTGGATATTGCGCTATGTTATAAACGCTCAAGTTTTTTTTTTATTTTAATGACCCTCGCCTTTTCAATAACCCTCTGAATTCTGGGATTTCATTGAAGCGTTAGTAAACATCCTTGAAGTCCCAGGTTTGAGAGTTTTTGCCAAGATGAGGGTCGTTAAAATCTATCAATGTATGAAGAGCGAGTTGAACAACGCCACTACCACATTATCTCATTCGTCTGTTGTTTCATTCATCCTGTTTTGTTGATAAAGGGGAAACCCGAAACGTCCATATTATATGTTTTCTTTATTAAAGTGAAGCTATATGCAATTTCATGATGTTATTTTTTTATTTCTTCGAGCTTCGAGCAGCAACATTTACATTATTTGAGGGTATAAATGCATTTTCCATCACGGAGGGGATAAGGAGGAAGGGGGGGGGGGGGGGTCAAATAAGCAACCCGGCGTAACAAAACAGTATTGTAGAGCAAAGACTTAGAAATGAGTAATGCGGGTCTTTGTGCAGTGTTAGAATAACGATATTATTTTTCTCCATATATAGATTAACCGCAAATTTAATATCTTTAGCTATATCAAATTAAGAAACCAGGGGGCAGGTACCGATGTAAGATAAAGATATGAACAAGTGTGTATGAAAGATGCCAGACAAATCAAGAAAGAAAAATACAAGAAAAAAAAAACCATCCTTAAAATCAGTCTACCTTGACTGGGAAACAAACCTCAGCCCTTCTGATTACCGGTCAGACGTGCTACACATAATGGTACCATGAGAGAGGTTTTTTCAGATAGCGCATTATCCATTCGAAGTCTCAAAGCGCTCTAAAAAGGGTCACAGGCGAACACCAACACTTAACATGTAGGCCGAGACATGACGCCTATTAGGTGATATTCTTTTTTTTTCGGACAGAACAACGCTATTAACGGCCTGGTACTAATTTTACACCTGAGTACGGTGAGAGAATGTGAATAAAGAGTCTTTTCAAAGGACTCAACTATGCACCGAGTGAGGCTCGAACCTAGAACCTTCCGATCCGAAAGCGGATGTCATGCCACAAGACCACATAACCGCCCATAAAACATTTTTGAGACTGCCTGTTGCATAAAGATATGACCCATCGGCCCAGACTGCTATTATGTTTTTTATTTTTTTATTTTTTTTTTTGTTTGTTTTTTTTTAATTGAGCTTTTATATAGCGCAATATCCACTAAACGTGCTCAAAGCGCTTATAAGGGGTCCCGGTCCAACAGCAACATTTAACATTTAGGACGGGACATGACGTCTGTGTAGACGATATTACATTTCTTTTCGGACAGTAGTGACAACGTTGTTAATGGTCAGGTACTCATTTTACAATTGAGTACGGTGAGAGAATGTGAGTAAAGAGCCTTTTCCAAGGACTCAACTATGCGCCGAGCATGGGCTCGAACCCAGGACCTTCCGATCCGACAGCGATTGTCATGCATCAAGTCCACATAGCCACATGTTTAGGAAAACCATATTTAAGATTTCAGCTTTACAATATGGCAATATCCACTAAACGCGCTTTACAAAGGGTCCCTAACCAACAGCAACACGTGACATACAGAACGATACTTTTTAGCGATGTTACAATTTACAAAGACAACATTGTTAACGATTATGTACTTATTTCACACCTGAGTACGGTGAGAGAATATGAGTCTTTTCAAAGGACTCAATTATGCGCCGAGCGAGGCTCGAACCCGGAACATTCCGATCCGAAAGTGAGTGCAATACCCCTAGACCACATACCTGCACATAGATGACAAAATGCTATATCTTAAACTAAAATAATCATAGACATGGCATTAGCAGCATATCTCAGCGGCACTGCCTTTGCTTCGTACCTGGAAGGTACCGAGTTCGACCACCCGTCGCTGCGCTTTGTAGCCTTGCCCTAGCTCAATTTGCGGCGCTGCACTGCAGATGACGCCAGGGTTATTCCAGTCTTCCCTTGGAATAGACCTTAGAGGCAAATTTCCCCTTTGGGATGAATAAAGGGACTTTTAAAAAAATATGCAAATTAGATCCTTATGAATTTATATTCTCTCTTCTTGTCAGAGAGGGTCCGGTAAACCAGATGGTTGAGCACCCGCTTCACACGTAAAAGGGACCGAGATCAATCCCGGATTCAGTCGAGACTTTTATTCCTGCTGTCCACCAATGTCCAGTGGTTGGGCTGCTGGGTCTGTTAGCTCTGGTGGAAAATACTTTTCAATCGACTAGCGTCCAATCCAAAAGGTAGCAATCACGCAATACATAAATTCCGGCTCCATGGGCCTAATGACTCTGGAGGGCTTCCACATAAAGTATAGATACTGTGCGCTTGGCTAAGAAAGTCACAACATTGCCATCCGGAAATATAACGGACCAACACACAAAAATATGTGTAATCTTAAACGCTTATAGTCCGACTACTACAGTTCAGTAAGAATAACTAAAAAAAAAAAAACACACACACAAAAAAACCCAACAAATAACAAAAAACCAAAAACAAATAAAAAAATAAAAAAAACCCAAAGAACTGAGTGACGTCAACGTTGTTCTATCTATAAAGTGTAAAAAGAACTTATCAATTTGAGAAATTAAGGAGCAGGCACCGATATAAGATAAAAGATCCGAACAAGTGTGTATGAAAGGTGCCAGACAAAGCAAGAAATAAAAATACAAGATAAAAAAATAACCATCCCAAAAAATCAGTCGAATTCGACTGGGGATTGAACCTCAGACCTTCTGATTACCTTCTGTAAAGAGAACTTTTTTTTTTTATCAGTGTACTGTAATTGTAGAAGAAACGATGCATCGTCTTTTATTTTTACAGACCTGTTCATTTGGGACTTGATTATTTCATTAGAAAATAAACCACCTCGAAATCAATATTTCGAATGTTTTATGTACTCGATCTCTTTGGTTAGTTATTTGTCATCCGTAATACGAGTAATACGTGATTTTTATCTTCATCATCTAAATTCGTCTTAATCAACACATAAATCATTTCGATTATAAAATACGATTTCTCATATCTACTTCTATAAATCATCATCAATCATCATCATCATCATCATCATCATCATCATCATCATAATCACCATCATCATCATCATCATCATCATCATCATTATTATCATCATCATCATCATCATCATCATCCTGTTTGCCTTAAAACGTTTTAACACCTTTTACACACATTTTTGAAAAAGTAAAGGAGTTCGATCCCGGGTATAGTCTACCCCCTCCCGTTCCACACACGATTAGTTGGGTAGAGATGGATTTGTTAGATCTAGCTGAAATCATATTGCGATAGACTAGCGTCCAATCCAAATAGCAGCAAGCAATTGCTATTGTCCGCTTTTCAGGGTGTAGAAACCAGGATAAAATTCGTCTTCAATGGCCTTAAGGCTTTTTAAGACTGCTTTAAAAAAAAAAACCCACCCCCCCCCCCCCCCCCCAAAAAAAAAAAGTCTGATTATTATAAATGATGATTATTGCACGGAGTCCTTTCCATCATTACGGAGAGGACAACAGAGAAACAGCAAAACGTCCCGTATTCGACCTGTGATGAGACGCAGGCTCCGTCCGCTTTGCTGGGCATATCTTACGCATGGACGCAGACCTCCTCCTGTCCTGCGTCGAACTTTTATTGCCTACTCGAAGAGCTCGACACCTAGACCAGCAGGCACTCTTATCTACTACATGGGCTGGATTCTATGCCCATTGACGAAATTGTGACTCTAGCCAGGAACAGACGTGCTTGGTCCCGATATGTGGATTCCCTGTGACCGTGACACTTTCATGCTGATGTAGCATAGCACCTTATAGGTGCCGTACTTATGTACGATGCAACTCATACATACATTGCACGGAGTCCATTTTTTATATTCAATTCTTAGTATGACATTATCATTTGCACAATCTACATATTTGCTTAATATTTTATATTCTCTCCTGAATCACAAACACAAACATTGTTAAAATAGTACTACGATAATAATAATAATAATAATAATAATAATAATAATAATAATAATAATAATATATAATATAATAATAATAATAATAATAATAATGATAGTATAAAATAATAATAATGATAGTAAAATAATAATAATAATAATAATAATAATAATAATAATAATTAATAATAATAATAATAAATAATAAATAATAATAATAATAATAATAATAATAATAATAATAATATAATAATAAATATTAAATTATGACTGATGTCGAGAATTTATTGTCCTCGGGATCAACTTCATAAGTCCCAGGTTTGAGATGTTTTGTCAAGAATAAGATTAATTTAATCAATCGATTTTTGTAGGGCGAGTTTTCTGGCCCAAATTTTACATACCGTATTATCTGATTAGTAGTGAGAAGAAGATAGAAG
>NC_088360.1:108735511-108745511 GCF_034508935.2 Berghia stephanieae
CTCAATTTGCGGCGCTGCCCTGCGGCTGACACCTGGGTTATTCCAGTCTTCCCTTGGAATAAACCCTAGAGACAAATTTCCCCTACGGGATGAATAAAGGGATTTTTATTTATTTCATTTATTTTATTCGTCAGCCCAACAATACACAAATTAACGTGGGAAACAAATAAAACAAAATGCATAATAACTTGTACCGTCTGTACTCAATGGTTGCATCTTATTTTATTTGTTTCCCACGTTTATTTGTGTATTGTTGTGCTGACGAAGGGTTTGTACCCGAAACTTCCATGGTCTGTATATATATATATATATATATATATATATATATATATATATATATATATATATATATATATTATATATTCAGCTTACAGATTAACCGTTAAAGAAAAATGATTTTCTTTTTTTAAATCGATGAAAATTGATTCTGATGCAACTAATGAATGTATCAGAAATGAATTCAGTAAGACAGAAGAATTAATTATCTGCCAACGTATAACTCATGAACTAGGTAAGCCATACTTACACCTACAAACGACGAGTATTATTCATTCCCATTCATTAAGCAAAAACCAAAAATACTTTTCTGCCATTTGTCCATAATTTAAGTGTTGTATTGATTTTTTTTGATTTTTTTTTGTGGGGGGGGGGGGGGGGGGGGGGAGGGGGGTACTTGGTTGTATTTGTTATTGGCTGGAGAAAGGTACCGAGTTCGATCACACGTTGCTGCGCTGTGTGGCCTTAAGCAAGTCACCTCGCTCAATTTGCGGCGCTGCCCTGCGGCTGACACCTGGGTTATTCCAGTCTTCCCTTGGAATAAACCCTAGAGACAAATTTCCCCTACGGGATGAATAAAGGGATTTTTATTTATTTCATTTATTTTATTCGTCAGCCCAACAATACACAAATTAACGTGGGAAACAAATAAAACAAAATGCATAATAACTTGTACCGTCTGTACTCAATGGTTGCATCTTATTTTATTTGTTTCCCACGTTTATTTGTGTATTGTTGTGCTGACGAAGGGTTTGTACCCGAAACTTCCATGGTCTGTATATATATATATATATATATATATATATATATATATATATATATATATATATATATATATATATATATATATATATATATATTCAGCTTACAGATTAACCGTTAAAGAAAACTGATTTTCTTTTTTTAAATCGATGAAAATTGATTCTGATGCAACTAAATAATGTATCAAAAATGAATTCAGTAAGACAGATGAATTAATTATCTGCCAACGTATAACTCATTTACTAGGTAAGCCATACTTACACCTACAAACTACGAGTATTATTCATTCCCATTCATTAAGCAATAACCAAAAATACTTTTCTGCCATTTGTCCATAATTTAAGTGTTGTAAATAATTTTTTTTTTTTTTTGGGGGGGGGGGGGTACTTGGTTGTATTTGTTATTGGCTGGCTGGAGAAAGGTACCGAGTTCGATCACACGTTGCTGCGCTGTGTGGCCTTGAGCAAGTCACCTCGCTCAATTTGCGGCGCTGCCCTGCGGCTGACACCTGGGTTATTCCAGTCTTCCCTTGGAATAAACCCTAGAGACAAGTTTCCCCTACGGGATGAATAAAGGATTTTTATTTATTTCATTTATTTTATTCGTCAGCCCAACAATACACAATTAACGTGGGAAACAAATAAAACAAAATGCATAATAACTTGTACCGTCTGTACTCAATGGTTGCATCTTATTTTATTTGTTTCCCACGTTTATTTGTGTATTGTTGTGCTGACGAAGGGTTTGTACCCGAAACTTCCATGGTCTGTTTGTTTTGTTCCCATACGAAGCCTCTCCATTTTCATCTTTCGTTAGTATTTTCACGATCACCGGCTTCAGGCATCCACTACCGTTTTCTAATGATTTACTGTGCGGCTTTGTGGTCTAGTGGTATGACACTCGCTTTCGGATCGGAACATAGTTGAGTACTTGGAAAAGGCTCTTTACTCACATTCTCTCACCGTACTCAGGTGTAAAATGAGTACCTGGCCGTTAACAGCGTTGTCTTTGTCCGAAAAAATGTAATATCGCCTACCAGGCGTCATGTCCCGTCCTACATGTTAAATGTTGCTGTTGAGCAGGGACCCCTTGTGAAGCGCTTTGAGCACATTTAGTGTATAATGCGCTATATAAAAGCTCTTTTTTTACTGAGTAACGTTCTGAAGGATTCGATGTTGTTCGGTGTCTCAGCGGTACGGTGCCTCATCCTGTCGGAAAAGTCAAGCTGTGTTAAGCGTGATAAATGACCGGATAGGTGACAGTGATCGCCAAAAGATGTTCTGGTCCTGACGTTGTGTCCTTGGGATAGGCAATTCACATACATTACTTCACTCGACTCAGGATTTGAATGAGTACCCTGTTTTAGGTAGTGATAAAATGTTTTAAGAGTGTTAGTATAAAAAGGACGCTTAACAGGCGACTGGTACAATACGAAACGGAAATATAAGTGACCATGTCTCGTTTGGATTGTTAAACAAACTGAAAACATGGTTCCAATCAATGGATCTCAGAAATAGGGCAGGGTGGCTCAGCGGGATGGTCTTTGCTTCGTACCCAAAAGGTACCGAGTTCGCCTGGGTTACTGGATTATTCCAGTCTTCCCTTGGAATAGACCCTAAAGACAAATTTCCCCTGGGGGATTAATAAAGGGGATTTATTTTATTCTATTATTCTATTTCAACATTTCCCCTCTTGGGCAAAAAACTTTCATGACAAAAGTAAAGATTGATTCCATTCATACAACGTGCACATATTTGCAGGTCTGACATCCGGACATGATTATGGGATTTTTTAACATTCCTTTTTTTTTTTCCCGTTGATTAGAGAGTATTTCCATTACATCAATGAGCCTATAACAGACCTGCGAACCAATAGGCGTCGTTTTCACATCAATTATTTGATTTGGTTTGAGAATATCTCCATTAAATCAATGAGCCCATAACAGACCTGCGAATCAGTTGACGTCGCTGTCACATCATGATTTATTAAATCAGTTATTTGTTATGAATACGAGAGTTATCGGACTTGGATTTCGAAACCTTCAGGACAGCACCGCTATTTTTTAGTTTCTTTACTCAAAACTGTAGTGATAATGTCAGACAAATGTAAGATCGAATCTCGCCATAGAAGAGTTAAATCATGTAACCAATGCCTTTTTATCAACACTTATTTATTTACTTCTAGCGCTTTGTCGATTGTGATGATACAACCCAAAATCGAATTCCGCCCTAAAAGAGTTAAATAATGTAATCAATAAACACCTATATCTTCTTAGTTTTCTATCAATTATTGTGCTGAAATAACTTAAGATCGAATCCCGCCTTAGAAGAGTTAAATAATGTAATCAATGCACAAATATCGATACCTAATTATGTCATTCTAGTTCTCTATTGATTATGTGTGTGTTTTGATACAACCCAAGATCGAACTACGCCTAAAAGGAGTTAAATAATGTAATCAATGCACAATTATCGATACCTAATTATGTCATTCTAGTTCTCAATCGATAGTGCTGATCAAATACAACATCTTCTATGTAAATTTCAGCCATGTTTTCTGATTCAGACGCGGTTAAAATCAGGGAAACGGAATGCCACCAATCGGAAATCATTAATAAACAATTATATCGATGAGAAATCGATAACACTTTTTTAGCCTCATAATTCACTGTAGTCGAATCAAATATGGCATGTGCAAGATCAGTTTTCAAACATCGATACAAATTTAATATAAAATGATTTTCACCCACAACCTTAAAATTGTATTTTGTCAGGTTGGTTAATATTAGCAAGTGAATTGGACGAATCGGATTTCATTATTTGAATTGAGCTTTATATAGCGCGATAGCCACTACATGTGCTCAAAGCGCTTTACAAGGGGTCCCTGGTCAACAGCAACAGTTAACACGTAAGACGGGGCATGACGCCTGTCAGGCGATATTATAATTTTTCGGACAAAGACAACGCTGTTAAAGGCCAGGTACTCATTTTACACCTGAGTACGGTGAGAGAATGTGAGTAAACAGCCTTTTCCAAGGACTCAACTATGCGCTGAGGGCGAGGCTGTTTTCTATAAACATTCCAACACTATGGAACAAATTTCCAAAAGAAATACGGCATTCTTCATCGGAAGTTAATACCTTATGTTTACTTACTTACTTACTTACTTACTTACTTACTTATTTACTTACTTACTTATCCGAACCAGCGACCATCTGAGCTCTAGCCCTTCGGTCTTGTGCCATGACGTAGAGAGAAGTTACACGTCTTTGGTATTTGTTCTGTCTTATGTTTAAAAAGCATCTTAAGACTTTGTTATTTTCCTAATTGAATTTGCTGATGCGGTCTGAGGACTTCTCGAGATATGGAAGAGCGTCAACAAACATAATCTATTATTATTATTATTATTATTATTATTATTATTATTATTATTATTATTATTATTATTATTATTATTATTATTATTATATATTATTATTATTATTATTAATTATTATTATTATTATTATTATTATTATTATTATTATTATTATTTATTATTATTATTATTTATTATTATTATTAATTATATATATTATGCACATTTATTTGGTGCATAAAGTACGGACTTATCATGTTCAATGCGCTTCAACATGTTTTATATATTATATTTCCCCAAGCAGCCATATCAGAAAATAGTTCGATTTCTTACAGTGCCAGGCAGTCGTCAATAATTAGCCATCCTTCTTGTTCTCACATTCTTACAGTATCCGTCATTGCGCTGCCTATTGCCAATCAGTTTGTGGTTAGGTGCACCTATTTGCAGGTCTGATAACAGAGCGTAAGTATTGGCCTGTTTTAACGTTCTTGTAATGGACAACGTAATCCATTGGTTTGAAAGCTTTTCCTTTTACATTTACAGCAATGGGCCCATAATGATTTAAGTTATCAGACCTGCAAATAGTAGTCCTTCAGAGCCATTTAGGCCCATAGGTCCAGAGCTTTATCCCGGTTTCTATTCCGCGAAACGGACAATTGCAATTGCTTGCTATCCTTTGGATAGGACGCTAGTCTACCGCACAGGACTTTCCACCAAATCTATCAGACTCAGCCACCCATTCACTGTTGAGTGAGCAGAGGGTTCAGAAAGACTGCACGGGGATCGATCTTGGCCCTTTTGCATGTGAAGCGAGTGTTCTACCAACTGAGCTATCGGGACCCCTCTCACATCGAATTGGTGCCATGTTAAATGTAGTGATATACGAAAGTTCAAGTTTTCAGGCAAAAAAAAAGGTGAAACATATTATAATATTTTGTCAAATTACGACAGAGAGAGCACAGAGTTACGTTCTGGCTTAAAAAGCTTAATTGAATGAAAGCGGCAGATACTGCCTTCTGTAAATCGGGTTCTTTGCTTCGCAATTGCAGATAAATTCATCTTTAATGATAATGTAATATAGGGTTTTGGGGGTTTTTTTAGAGCGCTTTACCCCGTATCTAAACAAGCTCAAGGCGCTTTTGTTATAGTTCTTGCTTTTTTTTTTTTTTTTTTTTTGTTTTATTATTTTTTTTTTGTTGTTGTTTTTGTTGTTGGTGTGGTTGTTGTTGTTGTTTTTGTTGTTGTTTTTCTTGTTATTGTTGTTGTTGTTTTTGTTGCTGTTGTGGTTGCTGTTGTTGTTGTTGTGGTTGTTGTTGATATTGTTGTTGTTTTTGTTGTTGTTATTTTTGTTGTTGTCGTTGTTATTCTTGTTAGGCTATTGTTGTTTGCCAATTCTCATAAGTAACAGATTACAAAATAAATAAAAATAGAGAAAAATACACACACACATACACACACAACCACACAAAGATTCACACAAACAAACACACACACACACACACACACACACACATACATAGAGGCAGGCAGTTTATTTTAACAGGGCTAAAAGCAACGGATATTGATTCGTCGAAGATAATGGCGGCCCCGGTTATGGATTGTTATCGTGATTAGCTGAATATCCTTCCTTGCTTGTTGTTGTTTTCTCTTCGTGCGCTTTAACCCTCTCCTTACCAGCCATATTCAGGATTTTCCCCAAAACGTCACACCCAAATAAAACAGAAATATATTTTTTATCACTCAAACACAATAGCAGTAAGTTCTTGCATTCATAATTTCTTTAGCAAAACCTGTTCTACAACACACTGTTCATTTTCTTTAAATTTTATGATTTTTTGAATAAGAAAATTGTTGGTTGTATCGCAACGAATGTGACGATTTTCCTATAGTTGGTAAGGAGAGGGTTAACCAGTTAACTGCCGTACGCTCAAAAAACTTGTATTTCAAAATTTGGCCAGAAAACTCGTCCTTCAAATATCGATCCATTTAAACTAACCTTACCGTTAAAAAACTCTCAAACCTGGGATTTCACGAAGTCTTCCTTTGAAATCCCAGGTTTGAGAGATTATACCAAGGTGAGGGTCATTTAAATCGATCGATATTTGAAGGAGGAGTTTTCTGGCCAAATTTTAAAATACGAGTTTTTTTGTGTTTTCTTTCTAGAGTACGGCAGATAATTCGATGTTGTTGATCAAAAATGCATGGAGCTAATGCGTGTGTCGGAATATCGATAACAGGTCATTTTAGCCATTCACTTGTTGCTATAAATAATAATAAATCTGTATGATTTGTTTATTCCAATCGTTAAAATGTGGGTGTTGTGCTAGCCATGATTTCTTTCTAAACAAAGCTTGTCCCTGTCTCTATGCGTTTATATGTCTTATGTCAACAGAATCAATAAATTCTGTACAAGACTGCTTCAAAGGTCATCGCGTTCTTTTCAATATCTCAAATCTCAGAACAGATAAGAGGATGTTCGTCCTCTATAATATTATTCTTGTTCTTATTTATTATCGTAAAGGTTACTTTAATAATGATGATAAATATAATAATGCTGATGGTAATAATGATATTGCCATTAATAGTGATAATAATAATAATGATGATGATGATGATGATGATGATGATGATATGATGATGATGATGATGATGATGATGATGATGATGATGATGTTAATAATAATAATAATAATAATAATAATAGTAATAATAATAATAATAATAATAATATAATAATAATAATAATAATAATAATAATAATAATAATAATAATAATAATAATAATAATAATAATAATGATAATTATTATTATTATTATTATTATTATTATTATTATTATTATTATTATTATTATTATTATTATTATTATTATTATCATTATCATTATTATTATTATTATTATTATTATTATTATTATTATTATTATTATTATTATTATTATTATCATCATTTCTTTTTTTTCGACAGAGGACATGATTTTAAAAAAACCATTATAGCCCTGAAGCCCATATCAGGTCCCGAACACTACACTTACAGGTTCTACAGACACCACCACCACCCCTCTACTTTTCAGCATGACACCCCCCCCCACACCCTCCGATCCCCCAAAAATAGAACACTAAATGATACAACACTAATATTGCGGCTATGTGGTCTTCTGGTATGACACTCGCTTTCGAATCGGAAGGTCCTGGGTTCCAGCCTCGCTTGGCTCAAAGTTGAGTTCTTGGAAAAGGCTCTTTACTCACATTCTCTCACCGAACTCATATGTAAAATGAGCACGGAAAAAAAAGTTATAATAATATTGCCTAACAGGCGTCATAACTCGTTCTACTTGTGACGAGTGCGGGGCGGTCCTTGGCAAGCTTAAGGTCCACGGTCCTACGGTCCCTGGGAAATGAAAACCGCAAGGACCGGTCCTAGGACCGGCGGTCCTTTTCGACATTGAACATTCCTGAGAGACTGTTGGAAGTTCGAACCGTTTTGACCTTTGGGACCATGGGATCGTTCATTCTTGAACCGTTAAAGACCGCTACACGATGAAAACCGTGGTCTACAGGAGTAAAACACACGGAGTAGTCACACTCATTTCAAATTGGAACCTAATTAGAGAAGAGGGGTGATGCCTTCTTTATTTGCTCACCGTACTTCATTGTTACTTCGATAATTTAATAAAATTTGAAATTTATCCCCATTAACGGAGATAATGGCATCGTCCAAGGCGTTGATCGAGTTGTTCGTGGCGTTGATACACACACGCAACTCCTACCCCCCCCCCTCCCCCACACACACACACATTAGAGGGCAGCGAGCATTGAAGAGTAAGAGAGAGACGTGAAGTTATAATAAGAGGGGGTGGATGCGGCGGTAATAAGTTAATAAGTAATAAGTGGGGTCCATGGTGACTTTTCGCCAGATCTAACAAACCCAGCTACCCATTCACTGCTGAGTAGACAGGGATTCAGAAAAAACTCGACTGCACCCGGGATCGATCTCTGGCCCTTTGCGTATAAAGAGAGTGCTCTATCAACTGAGCTATCGGGGTCCCCAAATATTCTATTGGACTTTTTTTAAATACAGACGTAAAAACTGGGTTTTTTTTTTGGAAGGAAGAAACTAATGAAACTCATATTATTTGATTAGTTAAAACACCAACGAAATTTTAATATTATTGTATTATTTTAAATGACAACAATGCGATAGAAAGGAGTGGTGACAAGAGATGGACAAAAGAAAACAAAAAATCGGACTTGCTACTTGCTAGGTTCGACACACACACACACACACACACACACACAAACACACACATCTTTAGTAGTCACATGCATTTCAAACAATAACCCATTAGTGAAGAGGGGTCATGCCTTCACCATAGATCATTGTCATTGCGATCATTATGGTGTAGTAAATTTTGAAATTTACCCCGTATAATGGAATCGTCCAAGGCGTGCGCCTCCTGTTCCCCCCATCTCACACCCGAAAGGGCGGTTTGCGGAGTGGAGGGAGGTGGTCGTCTGCCTCTATGGTCGTCTGTGTCGTTTAGTGTATGGCAAAGGGGGGTGGGTGCGATTAATTAAGTGGGATGGGTGGTGATTGGTGGAAGATAGGCTACCGAGGCAACGAATCGCTGGGGAAGTAGTAGGCTATGGCGCGAGACCGTTGAAAGGTGATAAGAAGTGAGGACCGCCGCCGGTCTTCCCCTATGGGACCGGTCTCCGGTTCACAGCTAAAAGACCGTGGGACCGCCGGTCCAGACCGGTCTTCAGCGCGGCACTACTTGTGACGTGTTGCTGTTTGTTATGGACCCTTTGTAAAGCGCTTTGAGCGCGTTTAGTAGGTATTGCGTTATAAAAAAAAGCTCAAGGTTTTTTTTTTTTTTTTTTTTTTTTTTGGGGGGGGGGGGGGGGGTTCGTATAAAGAGCCTACACGGTGTTAATTCATTAAGCCAATGACCCAGTGCCTCTATAATTATCCTATCAATGTCTGCCTTTGTTTCATGTCCACACTCAGCAGGTCGTTCACACCCCAAAGGCAGGTAACAGCCAATCCAATCCCTCTGGGCAATCAATTTAGAAGATTGAAGTTTTTCAATCATTTTAATTTTAAAAAAAAAATAAATAAAAAGAGCAATATTTTTATTTTCACAATTTGTCCCATGTTCTGCTGGTCTGTTTGTTTTGTTTTTATTATTTTTTATTTTTTTTTTTTCAATTGGGGGGGGGGGGGGTTGGGTTGTTACTATCTTTAATTACAATTGAGCACATATTTGCTTAGGAGTTTCAATAGCTCAGTTTGTAGAGTACTCGCTTTACTTGCATGGAAAACTGGTTTGATCCCGGATGAAGTCGAGATTCTTTTCCTCGGCGATAGACTAGCGTCCTATCGTAAGGGTAGCATGCAATTACTGTCCATTTAACGGAGATAAGCTACTTCAGCTCCACGGGCCGTATGGCTCTGAAGGACTACTCTACTGTATCAAATAGACACCCTTCCTCCCCCCCCCCCACCCACCCCCACCAGTCTATTTTTTCAGAATTTTTGCGCACTCTCATAACACTTAAAAGACAAACTAAAGAAAACCATTTTTTTTCTTCAATTCTATAGA
>NC_088360.1:108755511-108768011 GCF_034508935.2 Berghia stephanieae
CAAACCTGGGACTTCGTGAAGTCCCAGGTTTGAGAGTTTTTGACAGGACGAGGGTCGTTTTAATCGATTGATATTAGAAGGACGAGATTTCTGACCAAATCTTTAAATACTTCGGGTTTTTTTTCAGAGTAGACATCTTTGACTTAGCTTCGTTTTTTTTTACGTTTATCTGCGTCAATTTCTCAATTGTGACCCTTCCCCTCAAAACGGTATTAAGTCGGTATGGTTAAGTTGTTGAAAATTGAATTTTTAGCCAGAAATATCAGACTTGTGTTGAGTTTGTATGTTTTACTGATGAGAATGGATACCATATTTTAGGGTGCTAATGCCAACAATTTATATTTTTGACCAGTTTAACATTTAATTCGGCTTTTAAGCATCTGGTTCGTTCCGACATAATACCGTTTTGAGACGATGGGTCACAATTTTCATTCAATTCAGTCCGGGTTATTATTTTTTTTTAAACACTCAGCTCTTAACATACAAGTAAGTGGAACGACGTGGGCGATTTGATGGCACAGATTTCAAGAGGCTAAAATCTCAAAAGATATATTTTAAAAAAAGACGGCTGGTCTTGTGGTATTACACTCGCTTTCGGATCGGAAGGTTCTGGGTTCGAACCTCGCTCGGCGTATGGTTGAGTCCTTGGAAAAGGCTGCTTTCTCATATTCTTTCACCGTACTCAGTTGTAAAATGAGTACCTGGCCGTTAACAGCGTTGTCTTTGTCGGAAACAAAAATTGTAATATCGCCTAACAGGCGTTATGTCTCGTTCTACATGTTACGCATTGCTGTTGATCAGGGACCCGTTGTAAAGCGATTTGAGCACGGTTAGTGGATATTGCTCTATATAAATGCTCTATTTAAAAAAGATGGTATGAACAAAACACAAGTCAAAGTGGTGCTTAGCTGCTAGAAGCTGTGGAAAAGTACAAAATACCAAAACAGAACGTTTCGGGAACAAAATCATTCTTCAGCCAACAACAATAAAAAAACCTCAATAAAAACATAAATACAATATTAAAGATAAGATAAGGCTATCTGGAATTTTTTTTCCTTCTATTTTTAAAGCCGTTATATTCAGATACCCATAAGTCAATATAGGCCTACTTATAGATAGTATGCGCTTGGCTAAGAATCTCATAACATTGCCATCCGGAAGTATAAGGGACCAACACACAAAACTGTGTGTATCCATGAACGTAATAGTCTGGTTAATACAGTTCAGGGAGAATAACTCACAAACGCGGATGGCAAAAAACAATAACAAAGACCTGAGTGATGTCATCTTCGAACTATCTATAGTATTACTCTGCATCACCTATTATTTCATTTTATTTATTGGTTTGTTAATCTATTTATTATTATAGATAGCATGCAGAAGACGTCACTCAGGCCTTTGTTATTTTTTTTTGCCATCCGCGTTTATGAGTAATTCTCACTAAACTGTATTAACCAAAATATAAAAGTTCATGATTACACAAAGTTTGGTGTGTTGGTCCGTTTTACTTCCGGATGGCAATGGTGTGAGCTTCTTAGCCAAGCGCATACTATCTATTGGTCTACTTATTGTATTACTCCACATGATCTATATTTATTTATTATATTGATTTGTTAATCTACTTATTATTATATATTTATTTGCAAGTTTATTTATAGATAGTATGCCCTGGCTAAGGAGTTTACAACATTGCCATCTGGAAGTATGACCGTAGCCATCATTAACCTGACACTGACCAAAACATGATGTCAAAATGCCAGTCTTTGGCCACAAAAGAAAATAAATCGTGAGTTGTATTCATAGTTCAATCAATGGACCACTTGTATCCATGAGCACTACTAATCATCTCACTAGCGGTTGCAAAACCAAATAATGACGTCAAAATGCCAGTTTTTTTGGGTTTTAGTGTCAGGCTATAACTTAATGATGGCTACAGTATGACAGACCAACAAACAAAACTTTGTGTAACCATCATCGTTTATAGATAGAATGCGCTTGGCCAAGGAGTTCACAACATTGCCATCCGGAAGTATAACGGACCAACCGAACCACGATCATTTGTGTAACCGATGAACTTATAGTCGGTTAATACAGTTAGTGAGAAACTCACAAACGGATGCAAAAACAGAACAAACCTGAGTGACGTCACTTCGAACTATCTATAGTCTGTTAATACAGTTTAGTGTGTTATCATAAATCGATGGAATAATTGATTTTAGCCAAAGACCATGAGTGACGTCAACTTCGAACTATCTAGTTTGTCTCACAGTATTGTGATTTCATCTTGCGTATTATAATTATGTTAATGTTTTGTGTTCTGAAGTAACATGATGACGCACTACAGCCTTTGTTATTGTTTTTGCCATCCGTTTAGTGTTCACAAATGTATAACCAGCTTAACTTATTTAAGATTGTTTTGCCGTTATACTCCGATCAGTTGTGACTCCTTGTGCACATCAATAGATTAGTACTCCTCCATTTTTTGCTCCGCTTGTGATTGTTCTACTAAACTGTATTAACCAGACTATAAATGTTCATGGTTACACAGAGTTTGTGTGTTGGTCCGTTATACTTCCGGATGGCAATGTTGTGAACTCCTTGGCCAAGCGCATTCTATCAATAAAGGACTAACTTACAAAGCTATGTGTACCTTGAACATTTATTCCTCGTCTGGTTAATACAATTTAGTGAGAATTACTCATAAACATGGATGGTAACAAAAAAAAAATAACAATAACAAAGACCTGAGCCACGTCAACTTCTTTCTATCTAGAGACTAGTATCCCGACTTAATACCACTTGGGGACGGTGAGCTACATATCATCAATTCTCATCAAAACTTCTTCCCAAAAGCCAACCCCCCCCCCCCCCCCCCAACCCTATCCCCGTGCCGTTCTCCCTATAGATAGTATGCCCTTGGCTAAGAAGCTCATAACATTGCCATCCGGAAGTATAACAGACCAACACACAAAACTATGTGTAACCATGAACTTTTATAGTCTGGTTCATACACAGTTTAGTGAGAAGTACTCATAAACGTGGATTGCAATAACAATAACAAAGACTTGATTGACGTCTTCTTCGTTCTATCTCTCGATAGTATGCAGATGACGTCACTCAGGCCTTTGTTATTGTTTTTGCCATCCGCGTTTGTGAGTTGTTCTCACTAAACTGTATTAACCAGACTATAAAAGTTCATGGGTTTCACAGAGTTTGTGTGTTGGTCCGTTAGACTTCCGGATGGCAATGTTGTGAACTCTTTGGCCAAGCGCATTCTATCTATAGATAGTTCGAAGATGACGTAACTCAGGTCTTTGTTATTGTTTTTTTTTTTTTTTTTGCCATCCGCGTATATGAGTAATGTTCACTGAACTGTATTAACCCGACTATAAACGTTCATGGATACACACAGTTTTGTGTGTTGGTCCGTTATACTTCCGGATGGCAATGTTATGAGCTTTTTAGTCAAGCGCATACTATCTATACCATCAGACATCACCTCACCCCCCCCCCCCCCCCCCCCCCCCCCGCCCCACTATACCGAACTGTCCAAATCTCTAGTAAGAAATGAGCAGTCGCCCGAGTCAACCCCAACCCCCCCCCCCCATCCAAGACCCCCCCCCCCCCCATCCTAGGACCACCCACACCCCCTCCCCCTCCCCCCCCCCCGCCCCGTTCCCTCCTCCGCTCATCCCAGACCCCCGTACTCACGCATTGTAGCTGTTAACCCCCATCACCGCCCGCCTGCCTGGCCTGGCCTGGCCGCTCACAGACAAGTCGATCACCACGTTCGTGTCCGCTTTAGCGTTTTGATCTAGATTTTTCTCACAGAGAAAAATATAGTCAAATTTAGTCTATGATATAACGAATCCACGATTTCGTTGATAACCGGAGCTTATTATGAATCGTATTTGATCTGAGATTTTTACATACACCAGGAGAGAAGATATAAAATTTTTGTTCTATTGAAGATTTAGCCTTTCGTATTGATTATGAATGAAATATGTATAATTCGGAAGACAATAGAAGTCTGGGAGAAATAATAGGGAAGGATCAGGGATAAAAGATGATAAAAGGTAGAGAAGAAAGAGAGAGAGAGAAGAGAGAGAGAGAAGAGAGAGAGAGAAGAAGAGAGAGAGAAAGAGAGGAGAAAGAGAGAGAGAAGAGAAAGAGAAAGAGAGAGAGAAAGAAGAGAAAGAGAAGAGAAGAGAGAGAGAGAGAGAGAGAGAGAGAGAGAGAGAGAGAGAGAGAGGGAGACTGGAGGGGATTGAGAGATAAGTAAAACAATAGATAGCTTGCCGATGGGAGAGCGAGAATATTAAATGTGTGTGTGTGTGTGCGTGTGGGTGTGTGTGAGGGTGTTTGTGTGTGTGTGCTTGCGTATTGGGGATATATATATATATATTATATATATATATATATATATATATATTATATTTCTCACCTCAATCTGTAACATGAGAATAAATAAATGGTTCGGCCCAAGAGCCTGTCGAGCACTCACTCTTCGTTCATTCCAGCTAACTCCCCCCCCTCACCCCCCCCCCCCCCCCCCCCCCAACCACATTATATGGATGGAAGAGAGATAGATAGATAAATAAATAGGTAGATAGATAGATAGATAGATAGATAGATAGATAGATAGATAGATAGATAGATAGATAGATAGATAGATAAATAGATAGATAGATAGATAGATAATAGATAGATAGAAAATAGATAGATAGATAGATAGATAGATAGATAGATAGATAGATAGATAGATAGATAGATAGATAGATGATAGATAGATAGAGGAGATGGGTATGAAGATAGAGAGTAGAGAGAGAAGAGAGAGAGAAGATGAAGAGAGAGAGAGAGAGAGAGAGAGAGAGAGAGAGAGAGGTTAAGCTATTATAGATAACATGTTGTTGATGTCACAAACTGATTTGCCATTGTTATTTTCTGCCAACCTGAACTGTGAACAATTCTATTCCTTTGACTTTATGCATAGCTTGGTATAATAATATCATGAGACAGTAAGAGCCAGTTGTAACTGATTTTCCAGCAGTAACTGATGCCTTCCACCACCCTCTCGCCCCCCCCCCCCACCCTCCCTCTCTCCCCCTTCCTTCTCCGTAATCCTTTAATTTGTCTTAACCCCCCACATTATTTGTGACCCACCGTCTAACGCCAGTATGCTGTCGGGATGAGCGAGGCGTTGGATATAGATAGTATGCGCTTGGCTAAGAAGCTCATAACATTGCCATCCAACACACAAAACTGAACGTTTATAGTCGGGTTAACACAGTTCAGTGAGAAGTACTCATAAACGCGGATGGCGAAAAACAATAACAAAGACCCGAATGACGGCAGCTTCGATCTATCTATAATTTTAAGCATTGGCCACAGATATTTTAACTTAAATTTGAGCATTTATCTAGCGCAATATCCATTAAAGGTGCTCAAAGCGCTTTACTAAAGGTCTCTAACCAATAGCAACACATCTCATGTAGAATGAGATATGAGGCCTGTTTGGCGATATTACCATTTGTTTTCCTTTCCCGACAGAGACAACGCTGTTAACGGCCAGGTACTCATTTTTACACCTGAGTATGATGACAGACTGCTAGTAAAGAGCATTTTCCAAGGACTCAACAATGAACCGATCATACTGATCCTTGGGGTTAATTTATATTTTTTATGGTAACGAATAAATACGAAATCTGGCATGGCAAAAGACCAAAAACTTGTATTTCTTGTCAAAAGAATATTCTAGAATCCCTTTTCAGGCTGTGATTCAATCGGACATAGTATCGTTTTGAGACGATGGGTAACATTTCCATTATCAATACTCTCTCCTCTAAACATATACGAGTATATGTTTAAATATATAGATAGTTCGAAGATGACGTCACTCAGGTCTTTGTTATTGTTTTTTGCCATCCGCTTTTATGAGTAATGCTCACTGAACTGTATTAACCTGACTATAAACGTTCATGGAAACACACAGTTTTGTGTGTTGGTCCGTTATACTTCCGGATGGCAATGTTATGAGCTTCTTAGCCAAGCGCATACTATCTATATAAATAAATATATATATATATATATGATATATAATATATATATATATATATATATATATATAATATGTTGTGTGTATGTGTGTGTGTGTGTGTGGGCGTGTGTGTGTGTATTTAAAATACTCAACCCATATAGATAGTATGCACTTGGCTAAGAAGTTCACAACGTTGTCATCCGGAAGTAAAACTGGCCAACACACAAAACGGTGTGTAACCATGATCGTATATAGTCTGGTTACTACAGTTTAGTGAGAACTACTCATAAACGCGGATGGCAAAAAACAATAACAAAGACCTGAGTGACGTCATCTTCGAACTATCTATAGAAGAAATAATATGCCTCTCTGCAACTTCTCTACATAAAAAATAGACATTTCGGCCCGCTAGAAAAACTCAAAACGACCAATACCTTCATCTTCGAAACGGGACTCGAGATATAAAGGCATACGAGAAGAAAAAGAAGAAGAAGAAGAAGAAGAAGAAGTAGTAGTAGGAGTAGTAGTAGTAGTAGTAGTAGTAGTAGTAGTAGTATGTGTGTTAGTTAGTAGTTAGTTGTGTTGTGTAGTAGTAGTAGTAGTAGTAGTAGTAGTAGTAGTAGTAGTAGTAGTAGTAGTAGTAGTAGTAGTAGTAGTAGTAGTAGTAGTAGTAGTAGTAGTAGTAGTAGTGTAGTAGTATAGTAGTAGTAGTAGTAGTAGATAGTAGTAGTAGTAGTAGTAGTAGTAGTAGTAGTAGTAGTAGTAGTAGTATAGTAAGTAGTAGTAGTAAGTAGAGTAGTAGTAGTAAGTAGTAGATAGTAGTAGTAGTAGTAGTAAGTAGTAGTAGTAGAAGAAGAAGAAGAAGAAGAAGAAGAAGAAGAAGAAGAAGAAGAAGAAGAAGAAGAAGAAGAAGAAGAAGAAGACTCTAAACAAATTTTGATTCTTTTGACACAGAAACTGTTATGGATTCTCTATTTTTGTTTCTTATAATGAAACACTAATAATGATACTAATAATAATACTTTTATTGTTTTTGGCCTTAGAAATGACCTAGTTTCTTGATAATCCAATTCTATCTTACAGTCTTCGTAACCTAGATACATCTTTGCAAACAAAGTGCTTGCTAAGACCAATGTTACGCTCACTCAGCGGCACGACACAAAACCTAAATTAGATTTTCTTAGAACAAGACTTTAATTTTAATGAATGAATGACTGAATGAGTGAATGAATGAATGAGGAGTGATTGGAACCAGGTGATGAGTAATCCTGTATGGCAATTACCTGTGTCGGCTTGATAATAACCTAGGAGTTGGTGATGCAATAGTCGTGGTGTGAACATTACAAATCGTTTACCTGGATTTTTGTTACGCGAAGAAAAAAAAAAAAAAAAAGCAAAAAAAAAAAAAAAAAAGAAGAAAAATAATCAAGACACGAGACTTTAACTCCCTCAATCCTAGAGATTTTTGCTACTTTTCAAAATTGGAAGAACTGTATTATTAAAGAAATGAGCATGTGCATAGATATATAGTTTTATTAAACTATAATTAACATGTAAAATGTAAAACATTAGCTTTGATACTACTAAGCCTATAATTTGTCTCAGAAAGATGAAATTGGTATACGGATGGGATAAAATTGACAGGGTAAACTACGGATATAGTCGGTGTTAGGGTTGAGTGAATAAACGAAGCCATAGAAATGTATTTTATATTGTATTAGTAGTGCTTATGATATGGAATGCAGGAAATCTGCTTACATATTTTTTGTTTTACCTTAAGACTCATTTTAGAATTTGTGATTGCGAGAAGAAGTATTGTAGAAGTTGAAGAAATTTATATTTATATTTATATACAATAATTACCTCCCTGTCCACAATGGGAGGTCAAGGACCCCAGTCAGAAACACTTCTTCCGCCAACAATCAAAATTAAAAAAATAACGTAAGTTTTCATTGAATCCAGAAGAAGAAAAAAAAACAACCCCGGAGGAAAAGGCCTCTTTTCACCGACTTTCTTGATTCTACATGAAATATATTGTAATAGGATTCAATAGTCTGATGTCACGTCCGCCCAGCAACCAGCAGCTTGGTTCTAAACAAAGAAAATTGGTACTTTTTATTCTTCATGCTGACTAGAACTTTTCATCTGTCTTGTGATCAGAATGTGTAAAAGTCAAAACACGGTCAGATTTATAATGTTGGTTTTTTTTTACTCTGGATACGCTTTTATGCTCGTCGGAGAAATATTTCATAAGGGCGTCCGCCATTGTTCCGATAGTTTAGAGCCAGTTACTAAGTTACCATGCGTCATTACGAGAAAAGAGACGTGATGACTGTTGAAGCGTATTTTGAGTTCTTCTTGCACCATCTCAAAGGTTCGTCGTGCAGTGTACCTTGGAAGATTCTAGATATCTTCACTCACTTTACGTGCGGCTATAATGTGGTCTGACAATGTGGTATGACACTCGCTTTCGGATCGGAAGGTCCTGTTTTCGCATAGTTGAGTCATTGGAAAAGACTCTCTACTCACATTCTCTGACCGTACTCAGGTGTAAAATGAGTACCTGGCCGTTTACAGCGCTGTCTCTGTAGGGAATATAATTGTAAGATTGCCTAACAGGCGTCATGTTTCGTTCTACATGTTAATTGTTGCTATAGGCCAGGGACCCATTGTAAAGCTCTTTGAGCACATTTAGTGGATATTGCGCTATATAAAAACGCTCAAGTACTCAATCCCATGACCAGTTGACCGTTAGGGGGGTGGGTGGGGAGGGAGGGGGGAGGGACTATGCGGGATACAGACTTAACAACCTTACGCCATTCGTCACGGTTTCTGGCCTTTTCCAGTCGGCTATTGAGATTCAGGCCTTTCCACTCTTTCATGTTGTCTTGCCACAGTTTTTTCCTGTCTCCCTCTTTTCCTCTGTTTCGCCTAAGTGCCCTGCAAGACAGTCTTGCACAGATTGTCATGGCGGATAGTGTGTCCGAACTAGGACAATTTTCTTCTTTTGACTATTTTATTGACAACATTCAATATAGATATCTACATACACGTAAAGTTTCACCCAAAACTTTAATTACAATACAAAAAGACATAACGGCTTTTTCTTTGATTTTGCATAACGTATAACTTTCAAAAATGTTCAGTTAAAACGAATTGACAAAGATTGGGAATTGAATATTGAACAGTCCAAAAAAAAAATATTATTTCCACCTGACAATGAAATGAATTTCATACGTTCTCACAATGCCTTTATAATATAATAAATTAATAATGAAATTTAAAAAATATATATATAACGTAATTCCAAGGATTTGATATATTCCATGCACTTCAGAAAGTTTTATTTACTTCCCTAGCAGGCCGTATGGAGCCATATTTCCATTTCATACAGTATCAGTCACCTGTTGGGCAATACAATACAATAACTGCCCATAGCCAAGTACTCATTTACACTTGAGTCGAATGGGATAATAACGTGCCTTACAAAAGAACGCAACGTCGGTACCAGAACTTTCCATGTTCGTGTCACCCAACGAACAACTGATCACGCTCAGCGTCGCTTGACTTTCTTTTGACAAAGAAAAGAAAAAAAAAACATACTCCCTGAGACACCAGGCCACATAATAATAATAATAATAATATTGATTATGATTATGATCACTATTATATAATAATGCAATATAGTTACATATTTCATTAATAGTATCAAATCTCAAATGGTTTTACCCCTTACCACTAAGATTTGACTCGAACTCCACTTTATCTGGAGTCGTTTAACTCTCTCCTTACGACCCGTTTTCAGAGTTTCCCCAAAATGTCACACCCACCTGGCACAAAAATAGAATTTTCTTACTCAAACAGAAAACCAACAAGTACATTCTATACACAATATTGTTCAGCAAAACCAGCTCTATAATACAGTGTCAATTTTTTTTTATAGCTGTAACAAAAACATTTCTTTAAATTTTGTGATGTTCATTGAACATCAGAATGATAAAAATTGTTGGTTGTATCGTAACGAATGTGACGATTTTCCTTTGGTTGGTAAGGAAAAGGTTAAAGTTAATGGAAAGTTACAGCGTCGGACTGGATTAAAATCTAACGTCGCATGGAGAGGGTTAAACATTAACCCTGTGCCAATCCCATCTCGTTATATGATCACAGTGTCAACGGCCTTTTACTCCATGCCAAAAGCTGTGAAACCCAATCCACAAATAGCCTTGCCCATAATTAGTTTATCAAACTGGGAGCTTTTATCGACAGGGAACTTGTATAGCTTGGTATTCTGAAATGTTCGCGTACAAGAAAAATAAAAAAATAATGTCGTGTCCTTCTGAGTTATTGGGTGGCCCGATAGCTCAATTGGTAGAGTACTCGCTTCACGCACAAAGCGACCCAGATCGATCCCGAGTGCAGTCGACATTTTTTCTGACCCCCCCCCCCCCTCCCCCTTCCCCCTGTCCACCCAGCAGTGATTGGGTAGTTCTGTCTGTTTTAGATCTGGACTAATTTAGTGTCCTTCTAAGCATTATATTAAGCCAATGTAACCGGAGTGTATCCCTGTTTCTCTAGCCTACCAAGGAAAATAGCAGTTGCTTGCAATTGTTTGGATAGGACGCTAACTATAGTCCACAGATCTTATTTGAATGAAGTTCATGTTGACTCTTTCAGCGCCATTGGCCGCACTGTGCGGTCAGAGCAGAATCTGTTCTACTGGCCAATGGCCGCACAGTGAGGACGGTCTTGAAAGGCATGAACAATAATGTAAGCCAATCCTACTTTCTACAAAAGTACTGCAAATTGAACCAATGGTATCATTTCTTTCATCAGAACATTCAGCTCGCCCTAGGGAGATATTTTAATTGAGATTTTGCACCGATTTTGAATGTCGCTTTGTCTTAGCTTGTCATTATCATGCTGCCTCAATTAGGTGTCAGTCATTTTGTGATGGAAATGCGATATTATAGCCTCAGCACTGAAAGAGTAAGAAGCTTCGATAAAAACTTAGAAGAAGAAAACGATTCAGATACTATGGTATACTCATGCCAACCAACAAGTAAAATCGTCATTATGTTGTATTGTGACAAGCTTAAAAATCTGAGCTTTCATATAGCTCAATATCCATTTAACTTGCTCAAAACGCTTTACAAAAGGTCGCTGATCAACAGCAACACTTAACATGTAGGGCAAGACATGACGCCAGTAAGGCGATTTTACATTTTTTTTTCGGACAGAGACATCGCTGTAAACTATTAGGTAGGTACTCTTTTTACACCTGATTACGAGGAGAGAATGTGAGTAAAGAGACCTTTTCCAAGGACTCAACTATGCGCCAATCAGAATGGGACTTGAACCCATACCACAAGACTAACATAGCTGCTTTGGCGATGAAGGCTCTCCACTCCAATATTTCCTGCATCTTCTGCGCTATTCAGTCGTTCCTTTCCGTCCCCATCCATTCTTTCAAACAGTCCAAAACCTTTCGTTGCTGGAGTTGTTTGTGAATGAACTTATAATATCACACCGCGAATGAGCTGGGAGTGAAAGATTATAATTACTGTAAATAATTGTGATGATAACAGCAATAATTATTGCATATTACAATCACAAACCACAAACCTGACAGGCGATTAACCTTTCAACTAATCATGCTAAACGCTGCAATGACACGAAGATTATTAGTTATGAAAAGGGAAATAATTTCTTTTCACTAATGCCTCATAACTGATTTAGCCTTGCACTTTTAATGGTGATTTTTTTTTCTGATCTGTACTAAAAATACTCTTTTGCTGGATTTAATCTACATTATAACACCTCTGGTCTCTAATAGAAATTAAAAATTACAACACTCATGCTAAAATGCGCTGAAGATCACTGATGTGACGTAATTGTTCCACTGGCTTCAACAATTGGATTCACTAGTTTGATGTCACGTCGCCCAGCAACGGCGAGCAGCCTGGTTCTCAAGAAAGAAAATGGGTATTTGTTATTCTTCATGCTGGCTAGAACTTTTCAAATGTCATGTGATCAGAATGTATAAAAGTCAAAACATGATCATATTTGACATGTTTTTCTCCTCTGGATACACTTTTATGCTCGTCGGAGAAATATTTCATAAGGGCGTCCGCCATTGTTCCGCCAATAGTTTAGAGCTAGTTACCATGCTTTATTACGAGGGAAGTGACGCCGTGACTGTTGAAGCGTACTCATGTCTAGAGATAGTATGCGCTTGGCTAAGAAGTTGACAACATTTATAGTCTGGTTCATATAGATAGTATGAAATTGACGTCACTCACGTCTTTGTAATTGCTTTTTGCCATCCGCGTTTATGAGTAATTCTCACTGAACTGTATTAACCAGACTATAAACGTTCATGGTTACACAGAGTTTTGTGTGTTGGTCAGTTATACTTCTGGATGGCAATGTTGTGTGCTTCATAGTCAACCGCATACCATCTATA
>NC_088360.1:108773011-108790511 GCF_034508935.2 Berghia stephanieae
AGTGCAGCGCCGCAAATTGAGCTAGGACACGAAGCAAAGACCGTACTGCTGAGCCACGTTGCCCCATAAGTCATTTATTTTGGCTAGAAATTCAGATGCTATCACTCTTGAAATCAGAAGATCAGTTACACAATCTATGTATTTAGTTCTCCGATGAGCTGGTTTCACACTTCCAGGTAGATTGGAACCAGTATTTTGACACCTCACTGTTATAACCTATTTATTGGGGGGAAAATGAACATAACAGAGCAATGTAACTATAAATGTTCACAAAGTCCTGGTATGTCGTATGTCGTATTTCGTTGCCTGTTTTTATTTATTTATTCAAGCTACAGATAGTATGATGGTGTCTAAGAAAATCACAACATTGCCATCCGGAAAATTAACAACGGACCAACGCACAAAATTATGTGTTATCTTGGTCATTCATTATCTGCTTAATACAGTTGAGTGAGAATTACGTATAAATAGTTCGAAGATGACGTAACTCAGGCCTTTGTTATTGTTTTTGCCATCCGCGATTGTGAGTTGTTCTCACTAAACTGTATTAACCAGACTATAAAAGTTCATGGTTACACAGAGTTTGTGTGTTGGTCCGTTATACTTCCGGATGGCAATGTTGTGAACTCCTTGGCCAAGCGCATTCTATCCATAAACGTGGATGGCAGAAAAAAGAAAAAAAAAACAAAAAAAAACAATAACAAAGACCTGAGTGACGTCATCTGCATACTATCTATAGGTTGTGGAGATTTGGCTGAAAAGACTTATTTTCACAAACGAAGTGGTTACATCTTTATGAAAACATTATTCATATAAGATCCAATAGAATAAAATCGTTTTTTGTTTTTTTAAAAATAGGAATTATATATCATTACAGCTATGTGGTTTTGTGGTATGACACTCGTTTTCGGACCAGAAGGTCCTGAGTTCGATTCCCGCACTGAGCGCTGCATAGTTGAGTCCCTGTAAAAGGCTCTTTACTGATAATATTATTCTCTCCCCCTCCTATGGTATAAATAAATGAGTCCTGGCAGTTAACAGCGTTGTCTTTGGGCTACAAACAATGTAATATTTATCGCTTTACAGGCGACATGTCTCGTCCTAGTGTTGCTGTTGGCTTGGGATCCCCCCCCCCCCCCCCCCATAAAGCGCTTTGCTTTCAGCACGCGTTTTGGATATCGCGCTATAGATAGTATGCGTTTGGCTAAGAAGCTCACAACATTGCCATCCGGAAGTATAACGGATAAACACACAAAACTGTGTGTAACCATGAACTTTTATAGTCTGGTTAATACACTTTAGTGAGAAGTTCTCATAAACACGGATGGCAGAAAACAATAACAAAGACAGGAGTGACGTCATCTTCGCTCTATCCATATAATAAAGGCTCAAGTGGTAATATTAAATAAATAATCGAACAACAACGTTTTGGAATGAGTCGAAGAAAACAAAAGTAGTACTTCCGAGACACCAGGTTCATGAAGCCGGAGTTTATCCGGGTTTCTGTAGTGTGATTCGGACAAATAGCAATTTCTTGCCATCCTTTGGATAGGACGTTAATCTATCTCAAAGTACTTTTCACCAAATCTAACAGACCCAGCTACCCAATCAATACTGGGTGGATAGGGAAGGGGGGGGGGGTCAGAAAAAAAAATCTCCACTGCACGAGGGATCGATCTCGGATCCTTTGATTGTGAAGCGAGTGCTCCACCAACTGAGCTATCGCGACCCCGAACAACCCTTAACGAAGAAACGAATAGAATTACAATTTTAGAAAAATACAAACAAGAAACACAACATATTTATGTCACGAAAATTCTTGCATTGTTCGTTGAAAACAAATTATTGTTATGCATCGCCATTATGTGTCCTGCTTCGGAATGAAACCCATTCGTCATGAGGACAACAAGACGTCCAATTAATAACTGCAAATAATGCAACACATTATGAAAAAAACTCATTACAGGAAAGAAAATAATAACATTTCACATTGATAAAATTTGAGACGCTCTAGGGAATTTGCTCACACGTCATTGGAAGGACTTTTGAGATGTCTCATGAAATTATGTGATTTTAATTATTTGTTTTTTAATTGAGCTTTCATATAGCGCAATATCCACTGAACGTCTCAAATCGCTTTAAATAAATATTAAATAAATAAAATAAAATAAAATTCCCTTTATTCATTCCATGTGGAAAATTTGTCTCTAGGGTCTATTCCAAGGGAAGACTTGAATAGTCCAGGCGTCTGCCGCAGTGCAGCGCCGCAAATTGAGCTAGGGCGAGGTGACTTGTTCAAGGCCACACAGCACAGCGGCGGGTGATTGAACTCGGTGCCTTTCGGATACGAAGCAAAGACCGTACGCTGAACCACACTGCCCTGACTAACAGCAACATGTAACATAAAGAACGAGATATGACTGACGCCTGTTAGGCGATAATACAGATTCTTCCGACAGAGACAACGCTATATACAGCTTGGTACTCATTTTCTACACCTGAATAGGATGAAAGAATGTGATTAAAGAGTCTTTTCGAAGCACTCAACTAACTATGCGCCGAGCGAGGTTCGAACTCGGGACTTTCCGATCCGAAAGCTAGTGTGATACCACAAGACCACATAGCCGTTTTGGGACATTTTGGGGAGGCCTAAAATCGTCCAATAATAATATTATGATTGTTTATTTATTCCTGCATTATTTATTATCTTATCTATTCCCTTCCGCCATGACATCATAAAATCGCCGCCTAGGCATTCCACGAAAGAATACAGACAATTCATCAAACAAGATGTCTGATGTCAACAGAAATCATCCATGTTGTCCAAGTGAGCAAATCGGGGGTTAATAATCTTGCTCAAGGAAAAAAACGAAAGTGTCTGAAGCGGGGATCGAACCCGGACCTTCCGAGTCACAGTGCAATGCCTCAATCACTCGGCCACTTCGACACACACGACATATGACCTTGGGTTTTCATCCCTGCAAACTTTCATAAAATTTTTTTTGTAAAAATTTACCCTTTAAATAGTTCAATATTATTTTGTTTTGAGGGTCACTTTCCTCATTGAAATGACGGTTAACTAAATTTGATGGTTGTTTTTCTTCAAAACTAATTTTCTTTCTACAGATTGCTTCTTTGAAATGATAATAACGACCAAGTTTTGTTGGGGGGGTTTTTCATGCAAAATGTAGTAATAGAAACGTGTTTACTCATGAAAATAATATTTTCTGTCATTGATCACTCTTAAGTTTCTTGTTTTTTTTTTTTTTGTTTTTTTTTACTTGTCAAAAGTGGAATAAGTCGCAAGTTTGAGAGTATTATTTTTCAAGATAAAGGCCATTTAGATCGAACGATATTTGATAATAATAATAATATAATAATATAATAATAATAATAATAATATAATAATAATAAATAATAATAATAATAATAATAATAATAATAATAATAATAATAATAATAATAATAATAATAATAATAATAATAATAATAATAATAATATAATAATAATAATAATAAATTAATGTACATTTATATTGCGCTTATGCCGAAGCTCCGAAGCGCTTCACATTGACCATCAGTAAAAAACAATACATACTGCAGATTCGGACATGCAAACAAAAGCTCACACGCATCTAATCATACACACACTCACACACACACACACACACACACACATCAATAATATACACACTGGGCATAATTATGTATTACTCACATACATATACACACACACACACACACATATATATATATATATATATATATATATATTATATATAATATATATATACACATCCATATACATAATAATACATATACATAAATACACAAAAACATACCGTATACACGTACACTACATGTCTTGCCACAAATTGTCATGTTTGACCCGATACCTCAAACCATAAAAGTCTTTCCTTCTTTTAACCATTGTTCTCAATGGTTTCCGTAACCTCCCAAAGATTATCACCATCTCCAAGACGTTTCTGCAAGACGTCCTTATCAGTTCTATGTTCAAGATACCTATTTCTTTTTAGTCCTTCGAAGGACTGGGTCCAAACACACTTCTGGTTTGGACCTGAACCTGTGACGTCACGAGTTCTCTACCCTTTATTCCATTCTGACAGGCAATAAATGAAATTTTGAATGATTAGAGCAAACATAATTAATTATTAATAATGATGCTGTATATTATTGCCAAATTTCAAATATTTAAAACATATTCTCGATGTATCTATCTATCTATCTACCTATCTATCTATCTATCTATCTATCTATCTATCTATCTATCTATCTATCTACTATCTATCTATCTATCTATCTATCTATCTATCTACCTATCTATCTATCTATCTATCTATCTATCTATCTATTATTATTATTTTAGATGACTGAACATTACAATGCTTCAAGTCTTATCCACGTTAATTTTATCTTAAGTTGCGAATTACGCCCCAGTGCATTATTTCAGTTCACGTAGTACATTTTCAAACATAATCCTAAGCCAAAAGGAAAGCCGGGAAGAAGAGAAGGGGAGGGGGGGGGGGGGGGGGGGGGGGGGGGGGGGGGTAGGGGTATAAACTTAGTTTGGGATGCAGACAAATTTTGTCTGGTTGTTCATTCAATTGAATTCTCATTGCTCATCGTAGATATTCTCTGGAGATTCATTGCACTGAAAATTCCCTCTTCGAATTATTTCTTTTCAATGTTTTCAGTGATGGTATTACATACCACAGCTGTTTCGTCTGTTTGTTTATCCAAGTGCGATAGTTAAAATTGTATGATATAGTTGATAAAGAAAGCTAAAAAAAATTTAATTTCTAATCTAAAATTCCACATACAACCGTTTGTGCACATAAGCCCCAGTCGAATACGTTGATAAAGCGAATGTGCATGTGATCTTATTGATGATTTTTACAATGCAAAATAAATATATAAAATAAATAAAATTCCCTTTATTCATCCCATAGGGGAAATTGGTCTCTAGGGTCTATTCCAAAGGAAGACTGAATACAACTCAGGCGGCTGATCGAACTCATCACCTTTCGGATACGAAGCAAAGACCATACCACTGAGCCACGCAGTCACCTGTATGTAAGTCAATTGGTGAATTCAATTATATACGGCTATGTGGTCTTGTGGTCTGGCGGTCGTCGTCGGACCAGGAGCTCCAGGGTTCGAATCCCGCACTAAGCGGCGCATAGTCGAGTTCATTGAAAAGCGTTCTTCACTCCCATTCTCTCACCGTACACTGGAGTGAAATAAGCAGCTGGCTATTAACCGAGTAGTAGTCTCTTTCGAAAAAAAAAAAATGTAACAATGTAATATCGCTTAACTGGCTTCATTTCTCATTCTGTAAAGTGTTTCTTGTATGCTAGGAACCCCTTGGTAATCGCTTTAATCATGAATTTTGTGCTCTGTGGATGCTCGTTTTAAAAAAAATAACATAGTCTAGACAAGAACATTTTAGCTAAATAGATGGTGCATCAGGGATTTTTAGTGTAATTGTAATGAGATTATTTCATGGAATATTTGATTAAAGGCCGTGAGAAGTAAGCATATTATTCTGTTTGATGTTAATCACATTATATCAAAGAAAGCAAAGATTACATAGTGATGTAAATTACCGATAATTCAGTGCTCCAATGAAAAGTCAGAATTGATTGCATTAACAAATATTGACATCATTCAAAACATGTAATTCTTTGAACTGAAAAACATGATACGGATTGACTATTCGGATATATATTATATATATATATATATATATATATATATATATATATATATATATATATATATATATATTTACTTCAACTCGAAGGTTCTCTCGATTGTATTTTGCGACGTCATGGTCTTGTGGTCTGACACTCGCAATTATTTATATATATATATATATATATATATATATATATATATATATATCTCTCTCCCCTCTCTCTCTCTATCGCTATCTATCTATTATATCTATCTATCTATCTATCTATCTCTATCTACTTCTCTATCTATCTATCTATCTGTAGATCTATCTCTCTTTATTTCTATCTCTCTTTCTCTCACCTTCTCTCTCTCTCTTTCTCTCTCTTCTCTTCTCTTTCTATGTCTATCTATCACTCTCACATTCTCTCTCTCCTTCTTTCTCTCTCTCTCTTTCTCTCTCTATGTGGTGTGTTGGTCTTCTTTCTTCTTTCTATCTCTTCTCTACTCTCATTTCTTCTCTAACTCTCTCTTCACGTTCTGTCTCTCCTCCCCCCCCCCCCCCCCACCCCTCCCCGCTCCCTCTCTCTCACCTCTCTCTTCTCTCTCTCCTCTCACTCTCTTTCTACTCTTCTCCCTTCCTTCCTCTCTCTTCTCTCTCCTGTCTCTCTCTCTCTCACCCTCTCTCTCTCTCTCTCTCTCTCTCTCTCTCTCTCTCTCTCTCTTTCTCTCTCTCTTACACATGAAAGTAGAAACGACAAATCAGAGAATGATAAATCATTAAATTGTTAATAACAAACACACCACACACAAAACAAAAAAACGAAAAAAAATGGATTTACTAAGCGGTTCATTACTCTGTGTTATCGATTAGTGTTCACCACATAATATATCCCTTTTGCATGCCATAACAACATAAATCACAGGAACCAAAGACAATCAGAGTTTTGCGGTTTTCTGACAAAAACACGTATTTGAAATTTTGGCGATAAAATCGTTCTTCAAATATCGATCGATTAAGAAACCGTGAGCGTTGATACAGGACAATATCCTCTAAACGTGTTCAAAGAGCTTTACAAAGGGTTCCTGAACAACAGTAACACGT
The DNA here is from genome assembly GCF_034508935.2 of Berghia stephanieae. Taxonomy (NCBI): domain Eukaryota; kingdom Metazoa; phylum Mollusca; class Gastropoda; order Nudibranchia; family Aeolidiidae; genus Berghia; species Berghia stephanieae. The sequence goes on from NC_088360.1 coordinate 108,779,814, forward strand.
ATCGTGTATAGAATGAGACATGAAGCCTGTTAGGCGATGTTAGCTACATATTTTTTTTTTCGCCTGAGTACAGAGCCTTTTCCAAGGACATAACTATGCGCTGTGCGAGGCTCGAACCCAGGACCTTCATATCCGAAAGCGAGTGTCTCTACCATTAGACCACACAGCCGAAGATAAACCTCTTCTTGTGTAGAACACTCAAACCTGGGACCTCTAGAAATCCCAAGTCTGAGTGTTTTTGCCAAGATGAGGGGCATTTTAATCGATCGATGATAGGCTTCAACAGTCGTGACGTCACTTCCCTCGTAATGACGCATAGTAACATAGTAACTGGCTCTTAACTATCGGAACAATTGCGGACGCCCTTTTGAAATATTTCTCCGACGAGCGTAAAAGTGTATCAAGAGGAGAAAAACATTATAAATATGATAATGGTATACATTCTGATCACATGACATGAAAAGTTCTAGCCAGCATGAAGAATAAAAAGTACTGAATTTTTTTTTTTAGAAACAAGCTGCTGGTTGGTGGACTACGTGACATCAGACTACGAGTGAAGAACTATTTGATGGCCAAAATTTCATATACGTTTTTCACAGAGTTTGAAGGGTTGTGTTATTAGTAACTCCAATGTATTTTACGAGGAGAGATAATGTTGACATTTCGGGTTTCCCATGGTCAACAAAACACATTGAATGAACCAATAAAGACTGATGTGGACGTTTCGGGGGTCTCCTTTGTCAGCAAAACATGATGAATGGACCAATAAAGACTGATGCGGAGGTTTCGGGGGTCTCCTTTGTCAACAAAACATGATGAATGAACCAATAAAGACTGATGCGGACGTTTCGGGGGTTTCCTTTGTCCACAAAACATGATGAATGAACCAATAAATACTGATGCGGACGTTTCGAGGGTTTCCTTTGTCAACAAAACATGATGAAGGAACCAATAAAGACTGATGCGGACGTTTCGGGGGTCTCCTTTGTCCCCAAACACAATGAATGAACCAATAAAACTGATGCGGACGTTTCGGGGTTTCCTTTGTCAACAAACATGATGAAGGAACCATAAAGACTGATGCGGACGTTTCGGGGGTCTCCTTTGTCAACAAAACATGATGAATGAACCAATAAAGTACTGATGGGACGTTTCGGGGTTCCTTTGTCAACAAAACATGATGGATGAACCAATAAAGACTGATGCGGACGTTTCGGGGGTCTCCTTTGTCCACAAAACATGATGAATGAACCGATAAAGACTGATGCGGACGTTTCGAGGGTTTCCTTTGTCAACAAGACACAATGAATGAACCAATAAAAACTGATGCGGACGTTTCGAGGGTTTCCTTTGTCAACAAATCATGATGAAGGAACCAATAAAGACTGATGCGGACGTTTCGGGGGTCTCCTTTGTCCACAAAACATGATGAATGAACCAATAAATACTGATGCGGACGTTTCGAGGGTTTCCTTTGTCAACAAAACATGATGAATGAAACTTTGAATACAAAGTGCGGAGGACGTTTCCTGGCGGGATAAGTTAGAGATGTGGAGGTTTCATTCAACGTCAACGTTTCATTTTGTTGACAGAGGGGGAAACCCGAAAGGTCCCAATTTTCTGTCTTTATTAATTAAATTGAAGCTTCTATTTCCATTTGACTATAGTTATTTATTTATTTCTAAATAGAGCATTTATATAGCGCAATATCCACTAGACGTGCTCAAAGCGCTTTACAAGGGGTACCTGGCCAACAGCAACACTTGACATATAGGACGGGATATGACACCTGTTAGGCGATATTACAATTTTTTCGGACAGAGACTACGCTGTTAACGGCCAGGTACTCATTTTACACCTGAGTACAGTGAGAGAGAGTGAGTGAGTAAAGAGCCTTTTCCAAGGGCTTAACTATGCGCCGAACGCGGCTCGATCCCAGGACATTTCCGCTCCGAAAGCGAGTGTCATAAATACCACTAGACCACATAGCCGTTTTTCAGTAGCAGCAGCAATATTTGCATTGTGTCCCGGAGTGAAATATGTGACCCCTCGTCTCAAAACGGTATTAAGTCGGGTTGTTTAAGATGCTGAAAATGTAATTTGTAGCCGGAAATAGCAGACTTAAGTTGAGTTTATATGCTTTATAGAGGAGAAGGAATATCATATTTTACTGCGCTAAAAACGAACGTTACATATTTTTGGCTAGTTTAACTATAATTTGACTTTTTAGCATCTGGTCCATCCCGACATAATACCATTTTGAGACGTTGGGTCACATATAACCAACATCAGGAAAAGCAAACAAAATTGTGTGAAGTTGCGTGATCAATTTAATTTTCTAAGCTCTAGAGTCGTTTTGTATTCCTATCCATTACAAAGCTTTTATTTCATCGAATTCTTTCTCATTTACACGGCCGTGCGTTGGGAGAACATTTTATTTTATTTTTTTCTTGGGTTAAATTTGGCCAGAAAATTGGTCCTTCATTTACCTTTTGATTTAAAAAAAAACGCAAAACCACCATTTTTTTCTTATCTCTCAAATTTGCAACTTCAAGAATAGCTTCAAAGAAACCACAGATTTATGAGAATTTTTTTTCAAAGATTTTTAGGCATCTTATTCGATCAATAAAAGGGGGACTAGTTTTCTGGCCAAAATCCTAAAATAATATTTTTCTCTCTATTTACGCCACTACGGTTTGATTTATTTTAAGAGTGCGTGATTTTTCGGAGAATTTAATACTGTGAAAAATCTCTTTCCTCTCCACATCCCGCCACGATGTCCAAAACAATAAGTGTTGTTATTTCTTGCTGGGGATGGGGGGAGGGGGGGGGGGAGGGGGAAGGGGGGCGGGGTTGCCAAATGTAATGTATTTAATTATATCGGCGTTGATTTCACAAACTGTCGTAAGTGACATTTTATCACTTTCATGATATATCAAGCATATATATTTTGTTATATCATATTTGTGACCCTTCGTCTCAAAACGGTATTAAGTCTTGATGGTTAAGATATTGAACATTGAATTTATAGCCAGAAATATCAGACTTGTGTTGAGTTTGTATGTTTTATTGAGGATAATGGATACCATATTTTAGGGTGCTAATGCCAACAATTTATATTTTTGACCAGTTTAACATTTAATTAGGCATTTAAGCATCTGGTCCATTCCGACATAATACCGTTTTGAGACGATGGGTCACATTTTATATGTATTTTTTAAAACAACTGGAGATTATCAGTAGTTTGGAGATAAGACAAGATTTCAGCACATTCTATTGTAATATTTAACATCCTTCATTACTATACACTGTGTTGACAGATTTTTTTTCCTGATACGGCTATGTGGTCTAGTGGTATAACACTCGCTTTCGGATCGGATGGAAGGTCCTGCGTTCGAGTCTCGCTCGGCGCATAGTTGAGTCCTTGGAAAAGGCCCTTCACTCTCATTCTCTCATCGTACTCAGGTGTAAAACAATTACCTGGTCATTAAAGCCTTGTCTCTGTCCGAAAAAAAATTGTAATATCGCGTAACAGGCGTTATGTCTTGTTCTGCTTGTTAAGTGTTGGGCTTGGGACCGCTTTTAAAGCGCTTTAAGCGCGTTTAGTGGATATTGCTCTATATAAAACACTCAATATGTGACCCATAGTCTCAAAACGGTATTATGTCGGGGTGAACCAGACCCTAAAAAGTTTGATGCCCTGTCCACCTAGCAGTGATTGGGTAGCTGGGTCTGTTAGATCTGACGAAACGTAGCAGGAAATTCCGTTTCAATATATAGAAACCAGGATACACTCCGGTTGTTGGGCCGGATGGCTCTGAAGGATTCTGCTAATACTATTTCCTGACATGTTCTCGCTTTATCTGTAAATGGGTGCGGCTATGTTGTCTAGTGGTTGACACTCACTTTCAGATCGCAAGGTACTAGGTTCGAGTTGGGTAATTGGGTCTGTGAGATTTGGCGAAAAGTTTTTGCCGATAGACTATCGTCCTATCTGAAGGGTAGCTAGCAAGCAATTCCATTTCAAGGTATAGAAACCGGGATAACCCTCGCTCGGCGGATCGTTGAGTCCTTGGAAAATGCTTTTTATTCACATTCTCTTAACCGTACTGCAAGCCGTCAACAGCGTTGTTTCTCTGTCGAAATGATATTGTAAATCGCCCAACAGGCGTCATGGCATGTCTGGTTCTACAGGTTACGTGTTGCTGTTTAACAGGGACACCTAGTAAAGCGCTTTTAGCTTGTATAGTGGATATTGCGCTATATATCAGCTCAAGATTGTAAATGTAAACTATTCTAATAATTCCTCTTATATTGTTCACCTTCCTTTAGTAATTGACATTACCTGGGGCCGGGAAGGGCGGGGGGGGGGGGGGGGGGGGGGGGGGGGGTTCCATGGTTATAATTTTATGCCTTTTAGTTTTACAACCAATTCTGCCTTACTCTGGAAAAACACAGATTTAAAAATGTGGCCAGAAATCTCGTCGTTCCAATATATTTATTTTGTTTTGAAGGTAGAAGTAGTGGTGGTGTTGGTGGTAGTAGAGTTTATGCTATAGATAGTTCGAAGATGACGTCACTCAGGTCTTTGTTATTGTTTTTTGCCATCCGCGTTTATGAGTAATGCTCACTGAACTGTAATAACCCGACTATAAACGTTCATGGATAAACACAGTTTTGTGTGTTGGTCGGTTATACTTCCGGATGGCAATGTTATGAGCTTCTTAACCAAGCGCATACTATCTATATTGAAGATGATGGTTATGTTTGGTCAGCGGCTTATAAAACAGAAAAATGTCAAAATATTTACGATTGCGTTGCGTCGGTAAAAGCTAATACAATTCTTTTATTCTTAAGCATTAGGACGTTTTATGTTTATCTTTGTTTCAATTATTACCTTCACCCATCTATCCTTATGACACATATTCAACAATCTCTCTCTATTTAGCTTCAAGGATGCAGCAGTATTAGCTGACAACACCCTAATGAGGTTAATTACGACAATGAATATATATTATATATATATATATATATATATATATATATTATATATATATATATATATATATATATATATATATATATATATATATATATATATATATATTGGAATATATAAACCCATGAAATCACCCCCCCCCCCCCCCCCCGCTTCTGCACTTAGCTGTTTTCTTTATCATTTTCTCTTGTTGCCTATATTTTTTTAAAAATTATTATTACCCAATACTTTCATATTATTGTTATGATGTCGAGAAAGTACTCTTTATTATTATGATATAATAAACAATATTCCCTGGCGTTTCGTTCAAGTTACGTTAGAACAGGGAAGGAAATAAAACGACTATAATAATATCTAAAAACAACACGATAATGAGCCAGTGTGGTTATAGACGTCGTCTAGTTCTAATTAAACTAGATTGAAAGGAAATAACAGTAGTAGTAGTAGTAGTAGTAGTAGTAGTAGTAGTAGTAGTAGTAGTAGTAGTAGTAGTAGTAGTAGTTGTAGGGTGTGGTGGTGTGTGGTGGGGTGGTGGTGTGTAGTAGTAGTAGTAGTAGTAGTAGTAGTAGTAGTAGTAGTAGTAGTAGTAGTAGTAGTAGTAGTAGTAGTAGTAGTTGTAGTGGTGGTGGTGTGGTGGTGGTGGTGGTGGTGGTGTGGTGGTGGTGGTGGTGGTGTGTGGTGGTGGTGGTGTAGTAGTAGTAGTAGTAGTAGTAGTAGTAGTAGTGGGTGGTTAGTAGTAGTAGTAGTGTAGTGGTAGTAGTAGTGGTTGGTGGTGGTGGTGGTAGTAGTAGTAGTAGTAGTAGTAGTAGTAGTAGTAGTAGTAGTAGTAGTAGTAGTAGTAGTAGTAGTAGTTAAATAAGAAGTATAATTATTATTAGTAACAATTAACAGGGAACTCATGTTAATCTATAGATAGAATGCGCTTGGCCAAGGAGTTCACAACATTGCCATCCGGAAGTATGGCAGACCAACACACAAACTCTGTGTAACCATGAACTTTTATAGTCTGATTAATACAGTTTAGTGAGAACAACTCACAAACGCGGATGGCAAAAACAATAACAGAGGCCTGAGTGACGTCATCTGCATACTATCCATAGCAGAAAGTCTTCAGAGAAGAAAAATACCCTGAAACGTGTGTCTCGATCCTCAACTTCTTACAATCTCATCATCATAGCTTGTCGATCCAACACCGAACCCACTCCACATCATCTGTGGAGCAGACTCTTAGGTCATAATCAGTGCAGCTGGGCCCATTCTGGCATTCTCTAAGGATGTGATCCATCGTCTGCTCTGGTCATCCGAGTATACACAAGCTAATCTCAACCAGCCACCACTTTTTCATGTTTCCAGCTGTTCTCCCAATTTTTGCCCGTGCTCTGTTCAGTGTTGCCCATTCATTCCTGGGGAGCTCAGTTCCCTAGGGCAGTTGTTCTTTCGGATCTTCAACAGCTGCATGTGCATGATTGTCCCACTAACTCCATGTCGGAAGTCTGTATACAGCTGCATGGTCAGGGTTTATGCTTTCTTCTGTCATAAAGATCTTTCTCGACTTCAGTCTACTTTATTACCCTCTAAAGGGGCTGGACCACACCTGAATTTTATTTTATTACTTTATTTATTTTAATTTTTTTTTAAACGTTATATAGGGAATGAGATTAGCGGAAGAGTAGCTTCCCTTGATTGGAGGTCACCTTACAGAGAGAACGTTAATTTGGTTTTGAAGTGTCTCAAGCCGCTTTCACCGGAAGCGAGGACGAGAGACGCATGCGCACAACGACCATGACGTTCTCTCTTTAACAACTTTTCCGCCGGTAACGTCACAGACTATGGGTGACGTCCAATCAAGGGACGCTACTCTTCCGCTAATCTCATTCCCGTCTCCTTTAAGGTCTATATCTATAAACGTGTGTGTACTGTGTATGTGTGTATATACAAGAAATAGATCAAACTAATTTGGATTCAGTAGTCTGATGTTACGTCCGCCCAGCAACGAGCAGCTTGGTTCTAAACAAAGAAAATCTGTACTTTTTATTCTTCATGCTTACTAGAACCTTTTCACATGTCATGTGAACTGAATGTATAAAAGTCAAAACATGATCATATTTATGTTTTTCTCCTCTGGAGACACTTTTATGCTCGACGGAGAGGTATTTCATAAGGGCGTCCGCCAGTTACTAAGGTACTATGCGTCATCACGAGGGAAGTGACGTCACGACTGTTGAAGCCTATTTATTAGCAAAGTGACGACAAACGTTGGAAGTCTCCCATGTCTAAGCTTTGTAAAAACGACTGAAAAAAACGTGTCCCGGTTTATTGTGATTTCACAATCTCAGATGTTTAATGTTTCGGCGCCAAGAATATTCTGGAGTTTTACGAGCATTGACGAACAAAATTAGGTAGTAACATTATAGATTCGTCATGTTTCTTTGGTGCAGTTTGTTATAAGTATCCCTGATTAACCCTATAGACAAGACATTGCAATCATATTAATGGCTTGTTCACAGCATGAGCGTTTATAACTGATTTCAAACTGTTAATGATATTATTAAGTTTACCAGCTCATCAAAGCGCTTTCGGAATCATACATACACTGAATAAGTGCAAAGTGCTGTGTCAAAGAATATACGTTTTTGTAACACTGTAAGTGCTGCACATTGGCAAAAAAAATCCCCCTCAAAAAACCACCCCAAACACCACGTTCTCAAACCTTTGACTTCCTCGAATTCCTATGTTTGAAAGTTTTGCCAAGATGAGCATCATTTAAATCGATCGAAAATTGAAGAACAAGTTTTCTGGCCAAAGTCTTGAAAATATTTTTTTCCCCAGAAAGAATGCAGTAGTTAAATGTTACCCTTCACCTCAAAACGGTATTAAGTCCGGTTGGTTAAGATGTTGAAAACTGAATTTATAGCCAGAAATATCAGACGTCTTGAGTTTGTATGTTTTATTGAAGAGAATGGATACCATATTTTAGAGTGCTAATGCCAACAATTTATATTTTTGACCAGTTTAACATTTAATTCGGCTTTTAAGCATCTGGTTCGTTCCGACATAATACCGTTTTGAGACGATGGGTCACAAATGGTTACACCCCTGCGTTTGACATTTTGAATAATTTCCCAATGCCATTGAGCACCTTGGAAGGAAGCGGGCATTGGTAATGTGTTCGAAATTCCCGATGCAGGAGTTCAAGAATCTTGTCATTATAAATGAACTTTTATTGTTGTTTTTTTTTTTTTTTTTTTTGTTTTTTTTTTTTTGTTTTTTTTTTTTTTTCTTTTGTAATTCACCATTTCAAATGTCTTTTGTAAGGATAATTTACTAATGTTATAGTGGGTAATATTGGTGTTAGTATGTGTGTATATGTTCGTGTCTGAATGTAAATGTATCTATGATAGAGTTTCTGTGCATGTGTATGTGTTTGTTTCATATTTATTCTCAAAATTGTCAAAGAACGAATGTTTGAATGACAAATAAAATTGTAAAGCGCCGCTGAACACTTTTGTGGAAGTTGAGCGCTATATAAATAACTTAGGGAACAGATATAGATTCCAAGAGCAGTTTATCGTTGAGATCACCTAATAGTCTCTTACAGACACAAATAAGGTCCCTACTGGGAGGAATGTCCCCAAATATTTACAAACCATTATATATTAACATCAGAATGAAACAGTACGTTACAAATATATGATTTACAAGGGAAAGAATATCATCTACCAAAAGTATAAACTACACATTTGACTGCTTCCCTCCCAGTTAAGGACTCCGGCAACGGCTCGGACAAAACTAAATAATTCCATTCCAAAACAAAGACAGAAAGCAACTGAGACAGACCAGATATAGAGGATAGAAGACGGCAGTACAAAGATCCCATCCAATCCTCTTATTTAACTATATTATTATTTCTTAACAAACTGTATCCTTTTATACAACGATTGGTTCTCGACTGTTCTATTCATTTCCGTTCCTTACTTGATATAAATAGGCACACGGTTTAATTAAGTAAAGAAACTCTAGAAGAGATTTGAATTATCTTTGTAGTTCATGTCAGCCAACTCCTCAATCATATTAGGTTGGTAATTGGTTGTAAGATGTCAGGTGATATCAAGTTTTCTAATGGGTAATGAACTAGATAGAACAGTGGGATTCGTTTTGTGACGACTCATTACTCTTCTCGACTTTCTAATCCAAAGACAAAACCCTCTCCATTAAGATTCTTTAGAAGGTAAACAAATTCTTTTAAAAGGAAAAGAAAAGTATAGTTGAGTCCTTGGATAAGGCTCTTTACTCACATTCTCTCACAGTACTCATGTGTAAAATGACTACGTGGCCGTTAACAGCGTTGTCTCTGCCAGAAAAATAAATGGTTTTATAATGGCCTAACAAGTGTCATGTCTCCTTCTACATGTTAAGTGTTGCTGTTGGTCCGGAACCCCTTGGAAATCGGTTTGAGCACCTTGAGCGGATATTGCGCTATATAAAATCTCTTCCGTTCCTTACTTGATATAAATAAACTCACGTCTTAATATATCTTATCTTTGTAATTCATGTCAGGCAACATCAAGTTGATAATTTAAAAAAAAAATCAAATTAAGAAATTAAGGAGAAGGCGCCAGTATAAGATAAAGAACTGAACAAGTGTGTATTACCGATAATTAGAAGGTCTGAGGTTCGATCCCCAGTGGAGGTAGACTGATTTTTTTATTTGGATGCTTTTTTCTTGTATTTTTCTTTCTTGATTTGTCTGGCATCTGCCATACAGACTTATTCAGATTTTTAAAATCTGGTGATTGGTTGTAATATGTCAGGTGATATCAAGTTTTCTAATGGATAATTGACTAGAACAGTGGGATTCGTTATGAGCCGACTTATTACTCTTCTCGTCGTTCTAATCCAAAAACAAAAAACCCTCTCCAGTAAGATTCTTTGATTCAGAAAAGTGAGTGGAACAGACACTTATGTTGATAACAACAAGAGATGAGGTGAGTAGGAAAGTGCCAGAAGACAATAGAGAATAAAAATTTCGCGGCGGCAATGGGGGTTTGAACCCGCGACCTTACTGGTACGACAACTACGCCTGGCCGGGGAGAGCGTGACTCTACCGTATGAGCTATCCACGATCGCTCATACGGTAGAGTCACGCTCTCCCCGGCCAGGCGGAGTTGTCGTACCAGTAAGGTCGCGGGTTCAAACCCCCATCGTCGCCGCGAAATTTTTATTCTCTATTATTGTCTTCTGGCACTTTCCTACTCACTTCATCTCTTGTTAGTAAGATTCTTGAGAAGGTAGTGAAGAAATGCTTTTTTAAAACGGAAAAAAACACAATTTAGAATTATCGATTTCTATTCTTTTTCTCTGAATACCTAGTTTATTTGAAAGTTCACGATTTGTGTTTCATTTATTTCATTTTAGATATATCTATTTTTAAAAAAGAAAACAGTGTTACATCCTGTTTTCCCAAAGCTCATAATTCAAATAGGAAGATCAACTTATCTCCATGGATACTCCATTTTCAATGTTTATTTTATCTGCTAAATGATGTATAAAGAAGCAAATTAATGTTAACTTTACACCCAGGTGAACGAACTTTCGAACACGTTGGGAGGCAGCGTGGCTCAGCGGTACGGTCTTTGCTTCGTACCCGAAAGGTACCGAGTTCAATCACCCGCCGCATGCGCTGTGCGTGTGGCCTTGAG